>NC_041228.1:66047505-66056059 GCF_002837175.3 Physeter macrocephalus | reverse complement strand
ACTGTAGAGCACAGGGAACTCTACTCAGTGCTCTGTGGTGACCTAAATGGGAAGGAAATCCAAGGAAGAGGGGATATATGTATACATGTGGCTGATTCACTTTGCTGTACAGCAGAAACTAACACAACATTGTAAAGCAACTATACTCCAGTAAAAAAAGACAAACGCATAAAAAATTATAAATCTATGTTAAAGGGTATATAATAAATAAATATGTAACTTGATACATCAATGAAATAATCTTGGGGGCAGAGCTAAAAAATATCAATTTAATGGCTTTCTCTAATAAGTGAATTAGAGAAGCCTCACTTTGGGAAACAGTCAAGCAAATATTGATCTGACCATCAAAAGAAGCTCACACTATCAGAATAAACAACATTATAAATAGTAAAGTTAAAAATAAAGTAAAATTCTGTCTTTTCTTTTTCTAAAAAAAAAGGAAGCCTTTTTATTCTTACAACTATTTTTATCAAATATTAAAAATATATGAATTCATCAATCAATATCCCATAGATCACCCATCTTCTGCAGGACACTGGTGCTAAAGAACGTAAACACCCTCAGAAACACTACAATTTATTTAGAGAGAGGAGGGAAGCGCATGAAATGTTAAAAGGCATTCAGACTAATACCTTTTCAATACAAGAAAAGCACTAGCCAGTGATTAACTGCCAAATGAACCGAGCTACTGCAGTTTACAAAAGCAAAAATGTGAACATTTTGGACAGGGATATATTTAAGCAAGATATTCAAGGATGAGTAAAATTTGGACATCAAGGGGGCAGGAGAGCAAAGGCATTCATGTACAAAAATATGGTAGGAAAAGTCCATAAATAAGGTTAACGGGTGGAATATTTGGGAGAGCAGAGAAAAAGCAAATGTGGAGAGCCTTCAATATCAAGCTAGGAAATTGGATTTTATCCTCAGTGATGGGGAATCTGAGGAGCTCCTGAAAGTTCCAGCAAAGGATGATACAATCAAAGTGGTATATTAAGAACATGAGTCTAGCATGGATGGACCTAGAGAGTGTCATACAGAGTGAAGTAGGTCAGAAAGAGAAAAACAAATATCGTATATTAACACATATAGGCGGAATCTAGAAAAATGGCATAGATGACCTTAATTGCCAAGCAGAACTAGTGACACAGATGTAGAGAACAAATTATGGGTATCAAGGGGGAAGGGGGGTGGTGGAAGGAATCGGGAGTTTGGGATTGACATATATATACTATTGATACTATATATAAAATAGACAACTGATAGGAACATACTGTATAGCACAGGGAACTCTATTTAATGTACTGTGGTGTCCTAAATGGAGGGAATATATGTATATGTGATTCATTTTGCTGGGCAGTAGAAGCTAACAAAACATTGTAAAGCAACTATACTCCAATAAAAGTTAATTTAAAAAAAAAAAGAACATTAGTCTAGTGTCACTATATAGGGATTGAAAGAAACCTGTAGACAAGAAAACCCAATAGTCCAGGCATGAAGTGGTAAGGATCTGAACAAAGCTGGGCAATGGACAGTAGTGTGAGAGGGATTTAGGAGAAAGAGAATTTATAAGACTTGGAAAGTTATAAGAAACAAAGAGACCCACTGGTTTCCAAAACATATGGCCAAGAGATGGAAAGAATCATTAACAAAATTAAAAAATCAAGGTGGAAAGCTGGTTTCAGAGCAGATAAAACCCAACAGAAATATTAAACAGATCACCAGATGGTGAGGCAAAAACAGCAATCATAGGATTTAGTGTGGATACTGGCATATATTCTTTTGGAAAATAATCATGGTAAATATGTTATTTTTAAATAGCTTCTTTTTCTGATTATAAGGCAACTCAAGTTCGGAACAAACACACTTGATACCCAAAAAAAGAACCCCCAAAATAAAAATCAATCAGAATTCTGCTACCCAGAGATGACTATTCTAACACTGTGTCTATCCTTTCAGTATTTTTTTAATGTCAATAATGATAACAAGAGGGAAAGAGAAGAGGCAGAGACAGGAAAAAAGTGGCTAAGATTTATTGACTGCCAAAGCACTAGCCAAGCTCTTGACATACATTAAAGAACTTATTCTTCACAACAGCCCTATAAGAAACTATTATTATCTCTTTATGCAGATGGAGAAACTGGAGCCCAGAGCATTTAAGAAAACTGCTCAAAGTAACACAGAGTCGGGCTCCGAACCCAGGTAACCCAGCCAGACCAGGGATCTTAACCACCACGTATACCGCCTCTTGCACGATGTGCTTATATAACGTATATCAGTTTGAACACATGATAACAGAACCTATGCCCGTTCATTCATTCTTTAACCAAGTGTGTAAACTTTGCTGTTCATAGGAACAGCAGAATTCCTTAGGCAAACTACATTTGGTGGGGGGGGCTGCCAACTGGCATCTTCTCTTAAAATAATTCTGTTCCCAAGAGCTGGTCTTCCTTCAGTGTCTTGAGATTTCCCCAGTTCACTGAATCCAATAGTCAGGATAGGCTATGTGATGTTGCTGTAACAAGCATCCCAAAACATCTTAGGGTTTATAACCACAAAGGTTTATTCCTTGCACACAATTCATGATCTAAAAAGGGTCATCAGGGAGATCTGCTCCATGACTTCTTATTCCAGAACCCAAGTTGACAGCACCATAATGTTGCCACTCTGGTGACAGAGGAAAAGAAGGCTCTGCAGGGTCTTGCTCTGGCACTTAAATGTTCTGGCCTGGAAGTAGCACCAGTCACTACACACAACTCATTGGCCAGAACTTGTCACATGACCTCAACATACCACAGGGGGTCAGGAAGTATGCTCTGTCCATGGGCCCAGAAGGGGGAAGGACACCTCTGACTTCACATTACCACACGTAATTCACATCCCGAGTCCCTGGAGCTCTCAGGTTCAACCCGCACCTTAACAAAGATTGTATTGCTAATACAGACAAAAACAGTCAAATATAGATTGAATTAGCAGAGCTGTAAAGGTGACTTTATGGCACCAGCTTAAATTAATAGAGTCTTTAAGGAACATTTGGGTTCATTCCACAGATGAAGAAAATGAAGCCCAGAGAACACCAGTCCAAAGTAACCCCAGCTAGTGACAGATTAAAATCTGAGTTTTATTTTTTATGATTCCCTCAATAATCCCTCATAAACCACGCAAGAAAAAGGCACGTTTTACCTGTTGGGAGATTTACCATTAGTATTCAAATCAAATATGAATTTCATTAAAATTAAAATCTGTGTTAAAATATTTTTCAGGAAAGTACATTACCATAGATCTTAGTCTTTTTATATACATTTCTTTTTTTTTTTTTTGCGGTACGCGGGCCTCTCACTGTTGGCGGCCTCTCCCGTTGCAGAGCACAGGCTCCAGACGCGCAGGCTCAGCGACCATGGCTCACGGGCCCAGCCGCTCCGCGGCATGTGGGATCGTCCCAGACCAGGGCACAAAACCGTGTCCCCTGCATCGGCAGGCAGACTCTCAACCGCTGCGCCACCAGGGAAGCCCTTTATATACATTTCTTATTTTCCTCACCAACATTTTATGATGTAGAGCTGTACATTCTCCGACAGATTTTATTTTAGTTACTAATCTGGGAAGTGTATTCATTTGCAAGCAACAAAGAATATAAATGGTGGTATTTGATGAATATATGTATATGTGTCTCCCAATATTTTTATTTTGCCTTACTTAGCTGACACAAACTCAGAAAGAAGTGGAAAAAAAATAAAAGATGAAACCAAGAGCCATTTCCCCAAAATGACTTCAGGGTCATTAGAAAGCAGATAGTGCAGCCCCCTCCTTTTATTTTATTTTATTTCTAAATATTTATTTGTTTGTGCTGGGTCTTAGTTGCAGCTCACCAGCTCCTTAGTTGTGGCACATGAACTCTTAGTTGCGGCATGCATGTGGGATCTAGTTCCCTGACTAGGGATTGAACCCAGGCCCCCTGCATTGGGAGTGCAGTCTTAACCAATGCACCACCAGGGAAGTCCCAGCCCCCTCATTTTAAGAGAGGCAACTAAGACCCACAGAATTAGGGCGATGTGCCCAGGCCCCCCACTAACAATGTGCTAGAGTCAAGTCTCACATCCAGGGTTCCCCTCCAAACTCCTTTCCAGCACCCCAGGTAGCCCCAAGCTTCATGATTTTGGACAAGTCATTTCATTTCTCTGGTCCTTGGTTTCCTTGGCTGGAAAATGAGGGGAGACAGATTCACTAGAACAAGATTTCCCAAATGGGTTTCAAAGAAGACCAGCCTCTGAGATGACTGTGGAGTTAAAAGTCTTCTTGGTCATCCAAGTTTGAGAGAGACTAGATGCCTTAGTCCTCTCCTGGAGATTTCTAATGGATATCGGCAGAGTGACGGCTTTAAGAAATTCTTCAATAAAGAAAAACGTTTAGGGGGCCTTCCCTGGTGGTCCAGTGGTTAAGCCTCTGTGCTTCCACTGCAGGGGGCCCGGGTTCGTTCCCGGGCCAGGGAACTAGGATCCCGCATGCCACAAGGTGTGGCCAAAAATTTTTTAAAAACACACACACAACAAAAAACAAAAAACAGGGGCCTTCCCTGGTGGCGCAGTGGTTGAGAGTCCGCCTGCCGATGCAGGGGACGCGGGTTCGAGCCCCGGTCCGGGAAGATCCCACACGCCGCGGAGCGGCTGGGCCCGTGAGCCATGGCCGCTGAGCCTGCGCGTCCGGAGCCTGTGCTCCGCAACGGGAGAGGCCACAACAGTGAGAGGCCCGCGTACCGCAAAAAAAAAAAAAAAAAAAAAAAAAAAAAAAAAAAATCCAAAAAACATTTAATGGCAGTGTTTCCCAAACTTATTTGATAACAGAAAGGTTCTTGTGCGTGACTCTGGTCTTGCTCCCTCTCCTCCAGTAAGATGAGCCCCCAAAGACCCCAACCCCTTCCGGCCTCAGGCCTTCAGATCTGCTGCACCTGTGCCTGGAGGGCTCGTCTCCCCAGAGCTCGTCCCCGGCCACCACGCTCCTGCGATGTCCTGCTTGGTGTTCTTCTTCACATCCCTTATCGCTGCCTAGACTTACATGATGTACCGTCAGCCTCTTGCACTAGAAGAGAGGCTTCCGGAGAGCAGGACTTGGTCTTGGGAATCGCTCAGCGCCTACAACACTGTCTGAGAAGAGGAGGAATGCAGTAGATAGTTCTAGAATGGATAAACTAATGAACCAATGAGCAAAGCCCACAAAAAGAGTTTTCTATAGAATAAGAGGAATTGTTACCAGACCAGGCATTGGCAACACCCAGACGCTTGACAGAAATTCTCAGGCCCCACCCTGGACCCACAGAACCAGACCTACTAGGTGTAGAGGGCTGTGGGTGTCCAGAGTGGACAGCAATCTGGGTTTGAACAAGCCTTCCAGATGATGCTGGTGTTCACTGAAGTTTGAGAACCACTGGGCTAGAATATCTTTAAGTGAAATTCAGCCCCTGAAATTCTAGAATTCTATTAGTTGTGAGCAATTCTCTTACAGTGCTTTGAGCATTTTACAAGGGAATAAACTAATTTCTCACGTTTCCTGAGAGTCTTAGAATCATCATGTATGGTAACATACTGGCTTTTCCCTCCAATAGAAATAAAGCCCTAATTAACACACAATGTCCCACTGAGAATTAATCAGTTTAACAGCTACCCCCAACACACTTGAGGGTCATATTATCATCTGTTATAACAGAAAAGCCAGTTACCCTAGAACAACTAAAGCCCTAACAAAGGTTGAGCTCTTCCTCCAAAATAAGAAATATTCATACACACACACACACACACACACACACACACACACACAATCCATATACACACAAAGAAAGACTTTATAAATTATGAATTAATCCCTTGATTATATTCCCGATGATAATGCAGAAAACTCAATTAATTGTAATATTGAAAAAGACTCCAGAGGATAATTTATAGGCTCTCATTTTTATCTGTTTTCACTTCTCATTAACTGAAAATGGACAGTGGGGCAATTTTTGATAAAGTTTTACTGGAAGATGCCAAATCCAGTAAGCATTATTGAAGGCAAAAATGCCAGGGGTATAAACATCATTTACAAGTCACAACGCCTTCTAGCCTCCACAATCTGGCCCAAACACGCTGTCATGCTCACCCAGGAAGATGCTTGCTTCCTGCCAGACTGATAGACTTGCAAGCTCCACACCATGCTTTCCACACTTCCTCGTCTTCCCTGTTTGCATCGTACCCCTCTCAGCCTTTTTTGCCCAGCCCCATCCTGCCCCTCACTCAAGTGAGGGGCAAACCCTCTGCAAACCATGTCTGCAAATCCAGGTCAAAAGCCTGAGCCGCAATGCATCACGCCGTTCTCACCTGATGTGAGTGCTTCGTCTCCTCTTATGGTTAGTTTCAAAGAAAGAGGATGGGATGTACACGTTTCTGCACGCTCGCTCACCCATTCTCCTCCTGAACCTGCTGTATGGAATCTTTGGCTTGTCTCTTGGTTTCAGCACCCAAAGCTCCAGCTAAGAGGCTGTTCCTACAGCTCTCAAGGGATTTTACCAGCCAAGTGAGTCCCACCCTCACCTCCTCTCCTCCCCTCCCTATGGGGGAGAGAAGTAAGACAGGGAGAGATCTGAGGGAATCGCCAGGAAGGAACCCTGACACACAGGAACCTTGACTCTCGGGAAAGGAGGTAGTTATGAGAGAGCACACTCCTTGTGAAGTAGGTAGGAGACCAAGGTAGACGCTACGTCTGGCCTGGTATATGTGAGTTTTTTACTTCCAAGACATTAGAATCCTCAAGAGAGGATGGAGGATAAAACCAGGCCTGAAAGCCAGACATTCTTGTTAGGATCTAAAATCAATACCTTAGAAATCAATCAGGTTTACAGCTTCTTGTATTTTGTGAGTTTATTTTCCTGTTGTTCTCAGGATCTGTGGAAGCCTTTTACAAGCTGCAGCCTCTTTCAGTATGCCCATAAAAACTAAGGAAGGGGGTTGTCTGTTCCATAGCTATCAGCACATCAAACAGCAGGCCACCCAGCCCACACCTAAACCTTGGGATGAGTATGGAAATGATGCAGAAACAAAAGTGAGACATCCCTGGGGGAAGATGAGCAGACATGTCAGAGTCCTACTGGTAAGTTACTCACCCCACCTGAAGGTCCTCCTACCAGAGAAACCTTGAAGTTTGTGAGTTCTCCTTCATTAAAGGAGAGGGTAAGCCCTGACAGTCACACAGGGCTTTCTAAAGATAAATCCACTTAGAGACCATGTGTTAACTGCTCACCAAAGAATGACGTCATCATTCAGGCTGGGTGGTCCTAAAGGCAGCAATCACTGGGCACAAAAGATGACTTGAGTTCATACTCCCAGACAACTAAGCATCGCTATTCAGGACAAGCTGTGTCCTAAAAGATTATTTGTCATTTGTCACACCAAATGAGCCCCTAAACTACTGGACCGCAAGCAACCAATCTTTTAAAAATATAGCTTGGACCACAGGAGGATTTCCGAATAAACAAATTTTTGAAAAAGCCTCTCATGGGTAAATCCCAGTGGCAACTCTATGTTCTCAAATAAACTGCTACTGGCTTTCCCGAAAATCCCCAGAGACAGAAAAAAAGAGGAAGGAGCTCCTGGTTCCTTTTCCCCAAGACTCAAATTGAGCTTTGCTAGACCTCAGGATCCCAGCACAAAAGCTAGTACTAGTTCCATATTTGAAACCACTCAATTATACACACACACACACATATATATATATGTTATCTTAAAACTAGGCAGAGGGGGAAAGTACAATGAATTTGGCTGGGAGGGCATCTCAACCTTTACTTCCATGTTATTCCAAGTATGTTTCCCATAGGTATAAAGTTACAAAAAGCATTCAGATTTCCAAAACAACCCACAACAATCTACTCAACATACTACATTGTGCATCAGAATTCCAATACATGCACAGAAGCAGACCTCCCTCCCCAATAGCATTCAGAGGCTCCCCCCAAATAACACACGTGCTGGGAAATGGGCACCAGCTCCGAAACAGCGTTGGGGAGGCCCATGGTCCGTTATCACAGAAGTTTCAGAAATGAAGATTGAGGTAAGAAGCTACATGTGGCGGATGGCAAGCAAGATACAAGAAGACCAAGCCACAGTCATTCCTTTGAAAGGCAATCAGTTCTATCTAGAGTTTCTCGGGGAGAATAGTTTCTAACCCTGACAGACCAACAGGATTATCTGGGAAATTTTTAAAAGGAACAGATTCTAGGGTCTGACCAGAGTTCTACTAAATCAGACCCTGAGGGAATACCCTGGTGGTCCAGTGGTTAGGACTCGGTGCTTTCACCGCTGGGACACAGGTTCAATCCCTGGTCGGGGAACTAAGATCCCACAAGCCTTGTGGCGAGGAAAAAAAAAAAAAATTAGGCCCTGAGACGTGGGTCCAGGAATCTGCATTTTTAAGGATGCTTCTCTGATAATAACGATGTTCAGACATGTTTAAGAATCCTATTCTGGGGGCTCCCCTGGTGGCGCAGTGGTTGGGAGTCCGCCTGCCAATGCAGGGGACACGGGTTCGTGCC
>NC_041228.1:66042485-66047488 GCF_002837175.3 Physeter macrocephalus | reverse complement strand
CCACATGCCGCGGAGCGGCTGGGCCCGTGAGCCATGGCCGCTGAGCCTGCGCGTCCGGAGCCTGTGCTCCGCAACGGGAGAGGCCACAGCAGTGAGAGGCCCGCGTACCGCAAAAAAAAAAAAAAAAAAAAAAAGAATCCTATTCTGGGGTTTTGATACTAGAATGATGGACTGATGTCACATTTTACATGTCACAGTTTTCAAATATCCTTTAAGCCTTAGTTTCCTCTTACGGATTTGATTTCTATTTAAGTACCTCCTCAGCAAATGCAATGCCATGTGGTTTCCTCTATTTTTAGCACTTACCATGATTTTTAATTACTTTTTGGTTACTTGTTTATTATTTGTCTTCTCCCCTAGACTAAGCCCTGTGAAAGCAGTTCTGTTCCAGCATCTAGCACAACGTATGTGACTATAAAACTTTGCTGAATGAAAGGACATGGTATTCACTTATTTCATTTCATCTTATTGCCAAATGTGTAATGTCCATGGAGTAGAGTTATCTCTTTAGAAACCCTCCTACACTGTTGATGGGAATGTAGCCACTATGGAGAGTGTTCCTTAAAAAACTAAAAATATCAATAGAATTACCACGTGATCCAGCAATCCCACTCCTGGGCATATATCCAGAAAAGATGAAAACTCTAAGTTGAAAAGGTACATGCACCCCAGTGTTCACAGCGGCACTATTTGTAATAGCCAAGACATGGAAGCAATCTAAATATCCACCAGCAGATGAATGGATAAAGAAGATGTAATATTCTTACGTAATATATATATAATGGAATATTACTCGGCCATACAAAAGAATGAAATAATGTCATTTGCAGCAACGTGAAGGGACCTAAGGATTATCATATTAAGTGAAGTAAGTCAGACAAAGACAAATATCATATGATATAACTTATATGTGGAATCTAAAAAAATGATACAAATGAACTTACTAAAACAGAAATAGACTGACAGACATAGAAAACAAACATGGTTACCAAAGGGGAAAGGGCAGGGAGGGATAAATTTGGAATTTGGGATTAACAGATACACACTACTATATACAAAACAGATAAACAGCAAGGACCTACTGTATAGTGCAGGGAACTATATTCAATATCTTATAATAACCTATAGTGGAAAAGAATCTGAAAAACAATATATACATACACATATATATATATGAAACTGAATCACTTTGCTGAACACCTGAAACATTGTAAAACAACTATACTTGAATTTTTTTTTTAAAAAAGAATTCTCTCTAGATCTTTTGAGAATTATCACTTTCTTATTCCCAAGTCAATGGGATGGACCAGAGCAGCTGGGTGGCCC
Source organism: Physeter macrocephalus (assembly GCF_002837175.3). Taxonomy (NCBI): domain Eukaryota; kingdom Metazoa; phylum Chordata; class Mammalia; order Artiodactyla; family Physeteridae; genus Physeter; species Physeter macrocephalus. The sequence continues at coordinate 66,046,162 of NC_041228.1, read as the reverse complement.
AAGATCCCATGGTGGTTAAGTGGCAGGACAAAGTCTCACACAAAAACGCAGGTTCCACTTTCACTCCCTTTCCACGCTCCCTCGCTGCCTCCTTCAGCGAATGTTACAACTGGATCCCAAATTATTAATTTCAAACTTGCTGAAGAGACGGCCCCTGGGTCTCAAAGTCTCATGTTTCTTTGCATGACAGGCAATTGTGCAACTCAGAAGCATAAGCCACTGGGGATTTATGTAGAAACCTTGAACTTACTCTATTCATTTAACAGAGAAACAATATACATGATGTAAGGTGGGAAAAAGAAAGCTCATTCGAAAACTCTGGCAGGATAAATTCTAGCTCTTGTAAAAGGAAAAATGCATGTTATAGGAGGAAGATTATTTAGCTACCAAAAAAAAAAAAATCCCAAAACTGATAGTAAAAGAACCCTTTGCAGGAAAGAAAGAAAAGCACATTTGATGGAAACTTGAATACGGAGGGCAGGTTAATGAATAAAATATCATGAGTTTATTCTAACCTAAATAATTTATAGGAAACCAAAAGGAATATCTAGGAAGAAGAAATTCTGGAAGTTAAATAGATAAAAATGCAATAATAATGTCGAAATGACTAAATGGTCATTTAAAATCTGATTTGAACAATAATGAAATTAGAAACTCATCCATTTGGGACTAGTAATACTTGGTTAACACAGACTTTGACCTATTTGTCCTATACCTGGAGAAGTGACATTTAATCACAACAGCAGGTTCAGATTGTATGGAGTCATAAGGGAAATCAGTTACTGAGCCTGTTAACATATGAATATTTAAAAAAAAAAAAACAGTGAATTTTTCAAATTATATTTACACAAAGTATTTCAGCAAATATCTCTAATAAGAGAAGAATACACAGAGAGAGCAAATCATAGCAAATTAGGTAATAAAATCAGCGATAAGATATCTGGCCCTTTTAGAAAGAGAACAGTGCATTATGGAACACGGTAATGGTATCTGACTCACACGTAACTTATATTCCCAAGCCTCGTTAACACTGGCCTATGCCTACCCAGTGAGTTCACCACCTACAGACATGAGATGACCCCTCCCGAGGGTTATAGCCTGTACAGTGGAACACCTGTTTGTGGCTTAAATGTCGGAATTCCACACCAGGATAAGGGAGTCCAGTGCCCCAGACCCCAGTGGAGGTTTTGAGAGCTGGAGTAGGCACTCTGTACACAGTGGAACGGGCCAAGCCGCAGTAAAGAGCCAAGAGAGCGAAAGCTCAGCATCCTGACAGAGTCATGATGAAGATCCAAGGAAACGGTCCACTGAAATCCACAGGAGCCAAGCAGATTGAAAGAAACAAGGTGCCAGGCAACGAGCATAAATAGGAGGCACCCGGGCAAAGCAGGCTGGTTGACAATTCAGGGTAGGAAGTGGAGCCGGCAGAGATTTTCTGAGACACTTGCCAGGTGTTATTGTAGCCAAAAGCCTTCAAAGTGGGTAGAGAAGGAACTGATGCCAGTTCCTAAAGACAGAAGAAACCCAAATAATAACAAATACTGATAACTCGACCATTATCTGCATGAGTCACCTGGTTCATTGATATGAATCCAAACTTTACTTCGGACATCACCCCTTTTCAACTTTTTAGGCAAAATCTTTTTTTTTTTTTTTTTGCGGTACGCGGGCCTCTCACTGTTGTGGCCTCTCCCGTTGCGGAGCACAGGCTCCGGACGCGCAGGCTCAGCGGCCATGGCTCACGGGCCCAGCCGCTCCGCGGCACGTGGGATCCTCCGGGACCGGGGCACAAACCCGTGTCCCCTGCATCGGCAGGTGGACTCTCAACCACTGCGCCACCAGGGAAGCCCGGCAAAATCTTTTATAAGTGTAATTAAATACAGAAAAATGAATTCATTAGGCCTTTGCTTCCTTTCTTTGTGCAAGGAAACCTTGAATGTGGCTTCCCAGGCAATAAACTCACTACGGAGAGAGAGAGAAGGAAGAGGTTTTGATAATAATCTATAAAATATCATTTGATCATGAAAAAATACAGAGTAGAAGAAATGCAAACATTCCTACTCTAGCAATAGCAAGGTAAGGTCATATTTCTGGGAGACAGTATAAAGCAACTCCTGTGTTTTTTCTTCTACACCTCCAAGTCTAATACACACACACACACACACACACACACACACACACTTTCACGTGATCATAGATCGCCCTCCATGAGAGGAGGTGAGCAAACAGGCCCATTTCTGTATCTCCCGGGCATTATCTCTCTGCACTTTTACACAATCTATCCCACCTTCCCGTCTATAATAAACCACATGAGCCAAGACATGAAGAAGTGGACAACCCAGGAGAGTCACTGGGTAGTGGTAGCAGGCCCACTCCAAGAACCACAAAAGGCTCTGGAGTTGCCAGAACTTGCTGGCTGGAGACCTGATCAGAGATTTTTAAGTCTAGAATAGGACAGAAAAAGCACAAAGACAGCCCATGAGCATGTGTGTTTCGGGCTCCCTCTCTGTGCTCCTTAGCAATTAAACTTGATTACAGCCAACAGCTCACATCATAATTATCTGAAGCCCATAGCAAGAGCATCTCATCTGGAAGCTATTAATAACCTGAAAGCTTTGTCTTCTTTCTCCGTGTGGTCACTCTTTACTTCGTAGGGGAGATTACCCTCCAGACCCAGTGAAGCACAGAGTCCAGGCATCACTATGGGGCTTCGGAGAGGAGACGCATGCCCCCAGGAGAGGCGCTGCCTAGCCATGAACAACCCTGATGTAACGGAACTACATGCCTCTTCCCACCAGCTCGGGGCCAGCCTAACACACGGTGACCTGAGCAGGGGCAGTGAGTGCAGGGGGAGGCCCGCATACCACAAAAAAAAAAAAAAAAAAAAAAAAAAAGCCACAAGAGAAGCTGTGCCCTGCCAGTTACGACGAAAACGAACACCACTCTCTTCCCAAACAGGATGAAATTTGTTTTTAATAATGACAGCCCACTTTGAGTGTTTAACCATGTGCCAGGCCAGGTCCTGTTTTAAGTGCAGCACACGAATTAACTCACAACTAGCTCACAATGATCCAAGTGTTAACAGAGGTGGGATCGAGCAGAGAGAGGCCACAGAACCTGCCGCAGGTTACACCCTGGCAGAGCTTTCCTTTAGGTGGAGGGCAGCACCTCCACCTGGATTCGAATCCAGGCAGCCTGGCGCCAGTGGCCACACTCTTAACCACAAGGCTGAACTGCCTTGAATATGCTAACTTCCAGATCTACGCCACAGTAGGCCCAAAAGAAATCAGAAAGTAGAGTCCAGGAAGACCCTTCGAGATGCTCTAATTCAATTCCATCCAAATTCGAAAACTGAAACCCAGAGGTGTCAAGTGACTTACTAGAGGTCACACAGCTCACAGATCACCTTCAATCGTCCAGAATAAACAAATAGGTGCTAAACAAATAGTCAAATTAGATTGTAAATTCCTTGAGGACCAGGAGTCACTTTTTAGGGTTATTTTTAGAAATACAGTATACAGCATATAGTGACTCTCCTCTTCCAGTGCTCCAATCCCCAATTAAGCTTTTTTTAAAAAAAAAAAAAAAAGTCGGGCTTCGCTGGTGGCGCAGTGGTTGAGAGTCCGCCTGCCGATGCAGGGGACACGGGTTCGTGCCCCGGTCCGGGAAGATCCCAC
>NC_041228.1:66038542-66042391 GCF_002837175.3 Physeter macrocephalus | reverse complement strand
AAAAAAAAAAAAAAAAAAGTCATCATAGATTAGATTAGAAGTCTTCTGGTGTGGTCAAACTGGATTATTTTACAGAAGAAGAAACTGAGGTCCTGAAAGGTTATGTAACTTAGTCAAAGTTATATCAGTAATTACAGATGAATTTGTGTCAAATTACAAATTGGTCCCTATACGTGGTTTACCATTTCTACAAGACTGGATGACCTGGAAGGTTTAAGTCCTAAATTAGTCCTTCCCAAAGTGGTATGAGATGTCATATAAGTGAATAAATAAGTGTCCAGTGAGAATCCACGTGAGGGTTCCCAGGCCTCTCCCTAACAACAATGGCTCTAGAACCTAAAATGAAAGAAAGAAGGTATAAAGGAGAACACTGCACACCCAAAAAACTGAATCCAGCAACTGGTAGGTAGCACATCCATCTCTCTTCCGTTCTTGCATTTAGCCACCACTGCCTTCCATCCATCCTAATTAAAGAAATGAAAACTAATTTCTTTTGAAAGTTTCACAAGGATGAAATAACTAGAGACATCTTAAATACCAGCAAAACTGAATTTCAGAATTATTATTCCGAGATATATTTTTTAGTCAAGTCTTTCTCGTAGGAAACTTTTCAGATTTATCTCAGGAAGATTTTTGCATCTTGTTAAAGGTTGCTGCTGCCCTCCCCCTAAAGGAAAGCCATTAAAATGCAGTTCAAATCAGGAAAGGGTTACCTTCCAGCTGAAATTAAACACCAGGGACATAAGCATATTTCTAGACAAGATACCAGCAAATATATTTCACCCAATAATACATAGACACTTTGCAAACCAGGACTGTTGGTCCATCTTTATACATTGATCAGAAGCTGATTTACAGCCAGAATGCTAGGCCAAGAATTCACTACACAATCTTGTTCACTTAAATTTCTCCCCTCTTCTCGGTAAAAAAAAAAAAAAAAAAGCATCATTTTTTTTCCTGAAATATAGTTGATTTACAATGTCGTACCAGTCTCTGCTGCACAGCAAAGTGACTCAGTTATACACACATAAACATTCTTTTTAAAAAAGTCTCTTAAAACTTCTATGTCCTTTGTAAGAACTCAAGGCCAAAAAATTAGGAAAACACCTAGTAAGACCAAAACCTATCATCATCATCATCATTATTATTATTATTGAAGTATTATAGCTAAGAACTCTCACATGCTAGAAACTCAGGAACTGTACAACTCAGTTTCAGACACTTGCAAATTATGTAATTTCATCCTTCTGAAAATATTAATTACATGAATATGGTTTTTACTTTTAAGCAAGAGTAACCTGCACCTGCCTTTCTAGGTTATATTAGGTAACAGGGATTAGCATTTTTGCAGGGTGACAGTTTCACAAGCCGTCATAACTCCCAGGAGGGGAAGAAGAGTCTGAATTTACTGTCAGGTAATAACACAGCTGCCTGGAAAAGGAGTAAAAGGAATGTCTGACTCCCGGGGGACAAGTGTCACATGGCGACATCACTCAAGCCACCAGGGTGTGGAGGAAGCGCCCAAGAGACTCACTTCCGATGGCTCAAGGAAAACAGAACAGGCTACAACTCCTCTCCAGACCTGAGTCCCAAGTTCCAGAACAAGATCTATCCAGCCAGGATGAACAAGGCACAGAACTAAAGAACTGAAGAGATGACAGGAATCTAAGAAACCACTAACCTTGCCGCCTCCTCTCCTTCATACATAACAAAATTAAGAAACTGAGCCAAAGTCACACCAGAAATTTATAAACGTTTTCCTCCCCTCCCCTCCCCCTAATGTCAACAGTTAGAGCTCAGGCCTTGAACATTAACCTTGAGTGCTGGTTTTGCCACCTTTCAGATGAACTTGAGCACATTACTTAACCTTGATTTTCTCATCTAAAAATGTGAAAAATGAAAGTAGCTGCTGATTTTCAACCAGGAAACCAAGACTACACAACGGGGAAAAGGATAGCCTCTTCAGCAAATGATTTTGGAAACTGGATATCCACATGCAGAAGAGTGAAGTTGGACCCTTACCTTACACCGTACACAAAACTTAACCCAAACTGCATTAAAGACCTAAACGTTAAGGCCTAAAACTACCTAGATGAAAACATAGGGGAAAAACTTCAAGACATTGGATGTGGCAATGATTTCTTGGATATGACACCAAAAGCAGACAACAAAATGAAAAATAGACAAATGAGACTACACCAAACTTAAAAACTTCTGCACATTAAAAGAAACAATCAACAGAGTAAGAAGGCAGTCTACAGGATGGGAGAAAAATAATTGCAAATCATATATCTGATAAGAGTTTGATACCCAGAATAAATGAAGACCTTCCACAGGTCAACAATAACAAAAAGTAATCTGATTTAAAAATGGCACTGGACTTAAATAGACATTTCTCCAAAGATATACATATGGCCAAAAAGCACATGCAAAGATGTTCAGCATCACTAATCATTCGGGAAATGCAGATCAAAACTACAATGAGATATCACCTCACACTCATCAGGATGGCCACTATCAAAAGAACAGAAAATAACAAGTGTTGGTGAGGAAGCAGAGAAGTTCAAACCCTTATACACTGTTGGTGGGAATGTAAAATGGTGTAGCCACTATGGAAAACAATATGGATGGTCCTCAAAAAATGAAAAATAGAGCCACCATCTGATCCAGCAATCCCATTTCTGGGTATATATCCAAAAGTATTTAAATCAGGATCTCAAAGAGATATTTGCACACCCACGTTCATAGCAGCATTATTCACAATAGCCAAGAAGTGGAAGCAGCCCAAGTGTCCATCCACTGATGAATGGATTTTAAAATATGGTATAAACATACTGTGTAATATTATGCAGCCTTGAAAAAGAAGGAATTCTGTCACATGCTTCAACATAGATGAACCTCAAGGACATTATGCTGAGTGAACTAAGCCAGTCACAAAGGGACAAATACTGTGTAATTCCACTCATGGAAGTATCTAAAGTAGTCAAAACCACAGAAACAGAAAGTAGAAAGGTGGTTGCCAAGGGCTGAGGAGAGGGGAAATTAGTGTTTAGTGGGTATAAAGTTTCAGTGCTGTAAGATGAAAAAAAAATTAGAGATCTAGTGCACAACAGTGGGAATATACTGAACACTACTAAACTGTACAGTTAAAATGGTTGAGAGTAATTTTAATGTTATGTGTTTCTTACCACAATAAAAAAAAAGGGGGGGAAAATGTACCTGCCACATAGAGTTGTTCTGCGGATAAAATAAGATGATAAAGCATTCAGCACAATGCCTGCCATACATTAAACATTCAAAACTATTTGCTGTTAAAAATAGCCCTTGTTAGACCCCATGTATGAAACCATACCAAAGGCTTTTTCTTTTGATTTAATTAAGCTCTCATTTATTTTTAAGAGAAATTCTAGGTCTTAAATCCCCCATTAAATCTACCCTACGTCTCCTCTGAGGTCCAATTATTTAGCTGGTGAGCTCTGCTTTAAAATGCTGATTAATTGCTTTATAGTTTGCCAGAATTCCTCATCTTGATGTTTTCTTTTACCATCGCCACTGAAACAGAGCTCAGATAAAGGGGGAAATGACATACCACTCCCCTTAGTACATACATGTCACGCACACACACATCATTCCCTCTTCAAGGGTTACAATAGTCTCAACTCCAAAAATATGTCTAGAAAATCTCTATGGTTAAAAACTTTTAGGGCTTCCCTGGTGGCGCAGTGGTTGAGAATCCGCCTGCCGACGCAGACGCAGGGGACACGGGCTCGCGCCCCGGTCCGGGAAGATCCCACGTGCCGCGGAGCGGCTGGGCCCGTGAGCCATGGCCACTGAGCCTGTGCGTCCGGA
>NC_041228.1:66005434-66036147 GCF_002837175.3 Physeter macrocephalus | reverse complement strand
AGGCCCGCGTACCGCAAAAAAAAAAAAAAAAAAACTTTTAGGGAATTCCCTGGCGGTCCAGTGGTTAGAACTCCATGCTTTCACTGCCAAGGGCCTGGGTTCCGGCTCTGTCTGGGAAACTAAGATCCCACAAGCCGCGTGGTGTAGCCAAAAAAAAAAAAAAAAAAAAAACTTTTAAGCTGATAGGAAGTGAAGTCACAATAAAAACCATGAAACCCTTCGTATTTTTACACCCGCTAAAAATAATCTACCATGGCACACTACAGTATCTCCCATGATCTACTAAGAAAACAATACTGTATAGATACTATGCTATCTACTGGGTAATACGTAGCGGTAAGTAATGAACAGTTAATCTGTATTTCCTATCTCTTGTCTGCTAGAAGGCTTTCCTATTTACAAAGACATGTTCTTCCTGGGTCTTCTCCATCTACGTGTTCAATGCTTTCTAAGTCTATGACCTAGAGGTTTCTACTTCCAGTCCCAAGATATAAGAAACACAAAATAGGGCATTCCCTGGTGGTCCAGTGCTAACCACTGGCTCCGCGCTTCCGCTACAGGGGGCACAGGTTCAATCCCTGGTCGGGGAACTACGATCACGCACGCCGCAGGGCACTGCCAAAAAAAGAAACACCAAGTAACATAGTAACTTGAATGCTTAAGATGAAAAAAGTCGACAGCATCACCAGTGACCGTTTTTTGTAGGGTAATATTCCGTGTTGTGGGATCTGTCCTGTGCAATGCACGATGTTCAGCAGTAACATAGGCCAAAATATCACTAAATGCCACCAGGTCCCCTTCGAATTGTGACAATCAAAGTTGACTCCAGGGGCTTCCCTGGTGGCGCAGCGGTTGCGCGTCCGCCTGCCGATGCAGGGGAACCGGGTTCGCGCCCCGGTCTGGGTGGATCCCACGTGCCGCGGTGCGGCTGGGCCCGTGAGCCGTGGCCGCTGAGCCTGCGCGTCCGGAGCCTGTGCTCCGCAGCGGGAGAGGCCACAGCGGAGGGAGGCCCGCATACCACAAAAAAAAAAAAAAAAAAAAAAAAAAGTTGACTCCAGGCATTAACAAGTGTGTCCGTTGCCAGTGGAGGGAATTACCTCTAGTTGAAAACCGCTATTTTAGAATGACCCGTAACCTATGCTGTTTCCTGCTGGGAGCTGAGGTTCAGAACATACAGAGCCTGGATACTAAGAATGGTCTTGGACGAGGAGGACCACCCAGGAGATAGGGTGGAATCCCTATCTCTTTTCTCTAGATCAGGGAGACGGAAAACACAGGGTGAGAGCACCAGCTCCGGCAGAAGTATCCAACACAGCAGAACACATTGGCAGGGACACACAGTCTCTATTTCTGAATATTTCCCCCAAAAGACACAAGAGAAGCATCCAAACGCCCAGGTATGTTTCTTCACCTTCACTTCTCTCTGAAGCCTTCATTCCTAGAATGCCTACTCTAAAATCCATTTTGCCTCCATGTTTCTTTTCCAAAATCTCTATTCCTTCTCTTTAAAATGATGCCCAAGGGCCTCCCTGGTGGTGCAGTGGTTAAGAATCCACCTGCCAATGCAGGGGACACGGGTTCGAGCCCCGGTCCGGGAAGATCCCACATGCCGTGGAGCAGCTAAGCCCGTGCACCACAACTACTGAGCCTGTGCTCTAGAGCCCACGAGCCACAACTACTGAGCCCACGTGCCACAACTACTGAAGCCCGTTGGCCTAGAGCCCGTGCTCCGCCACAGGAGAAGCCACCGCAATGAGAAGCCCGCGCGCCGCAACGAAGAGCAGCCCCCGCTCGCCGCAACTAGAGAAAGCCCGTGCGCAGCAACAGACCCAACACTACTGAAAATAAATAAATAAATAAATTTATTTTAAAAAAAAAAAAAAAAAAAAGCAGAGCCAAGTGTGTGGGTTTGTTTGCTTTTCCCCCACCAAAGGGCCTTATAAGGTGAGCTCACCTGGGTTTGCAGAGCTCACAGGCTTACCTCTAACGTGTAGAGTTCCACCAACAGAGAGAAACCCATCAGCCCAGAGCCTCCAGGGTGGTGAGAGGAAAAAGAAAGTGGTGCTTCCTTTGGTTGATAGCAAAATGAACGTCTTTTGTCCCAAGCCACTCTCTCGGTGGACTCAACAGTGATCACGATGGAATTTAGAAAAGCTGCCACAGCTTATAAAACACCCAAAACTGACATCTTGCTTTTGCAAATGCAGTAAGAGACGGAAGCGTTCTTCCTGATAAGATAGAAGCTCAATCAGCAGCTAGTTTTGCCAGCAGTGGATCCAACCCCAAGCCCAGAGAGAAACTCTCCACCGATAAGAAAAGTCAAAGATTGATGGTGTTTAGGCCCTTGTTGCTCAAAACATGACCCTTCGACCAGCAGCTCTGGCCTCACCTGGGAGCACATTAGAAATGCAGGATCCCAGGCCCCGCCCCAGACTTCCAGAAGCAGAATCGGCATTTTGAAAAGATACCCTGGTGATTCACATACACACCTTAAAGTTTCAGAAGGACCGAACCACATAGATAACAGAATCCAGAGCAATGTTAAAGATGTATCATAAATACTACTAACAAGGCTATTACCTGTTATTTGCACGTGCGCGGAATAAATCACCGTCCACCCACTGCCTTTTCCACAGTGATGCAGGAAACCCTCCTGCTTTTCAGCTAGAATCTGAAGTTGGTTTATTTGTCAGCATCTTAGACTGACTAGTTTGTCTTAGAGGCCAAAGGCGACCACCAGGGAGCTGATATAAATTCAGGACTTGTCAAGGGTACAGAAGATGTACTCATTCGGACACAGATGAACTGTCCCGGGTATATGTGAAACTCACCAACGTCCTAGCAAGGAGCCGCCAAGCCACCGACACCCAGCCCTCCTCACTCCGCACTGCATCCATCCCAGTAATTCCTCCACACGCCCTGGGTCATTGCCTCAAATCCCTTAATGGTCACTCCCCCTGGTATTAGTTTCCAGTGGAGATTATTTTTTTTTATTTATTCATGATATGTACAGAACCTACTTCCCAAAAGGGACTGTATGTGGCTTACAAAGATGAACACCTTGTAAACAAGATGAGCAAAATTAAAGCAGAATAAATACCCAGTTAGCAGTCTCAGAAGAGAGCGTATATTCACATGATCTTTCCTCTCTTGGCCTGCCTCATGCCCCCATCACTGTTCCTCCCTGGGAAAGCAGAAGGGGATTAACGTGACAGATGAATCTGAAAATAAACTGGGATGCTCAGTTCATTTCCTCCTCTTTGCCTCTTGGAGGTGAGTGTGCACACGGGGCGTAAAAATTCTCCCCTGCTCCTTCTCAGCACGTGTCTTGCACACACACCCCTCGACCACAGGTCACGTGGGGACACCCGGGGCTGCCACCCTGTTGAGGTCCAGCATTGCCGGAGGCTGGATGGGTAAGTCTATTTAATACTGCGATTATGGGGCTTCCCTGATGGCACAGTGGTTAAGACTCCGCCTGCCAATGCAGGGGACACGGGTTCGAGCCCTGGTCTGGGACGATCCCACATGCCGCGGAGCAACCAAGCCCGTGCGCCACAACTACTGAGCCTACGCTCTAGAGCCCGCGAGCCACAACTACTGAGCCCACGTGCCACAACTACTGAAGCCCACGCGCCTAGAGCCCGTGTTCCGCAACAAGAGAAGCCACCGCAATGAGAAGCCCGCGCACCGCAACAACGAGTAGCCCCCGCTCGCGGCAAGCAGAGAAAGCCCGCGTGCAGCAACAAGACCCAATGGAGCCAAAACTTAATTAACTAATTAATTTTTAAAAATACTGCGATTATTAGAAGGTCCATTTGCACAAAGATATGAACTACATTTTCAAGCTCACTTCTATCAGTTCTAAAAAGTGATACTTTGGGACTTCCCTGGTGGCGCAGCGGCTAAGAATCCGCCTGCCAATGCAGGGGACACAGGTTCATGCCCTGGTATGGGATGATCCCACATGAGCCTACGCTCTAGAGCCCGCGAGCCACAACTACTGAGCCCACGTGCCACAACTACTGAAGCCCACGCGCCTAGAGCCCGTGTTCCGCAACAAGAGAAGCCACCGCAATGAGAAGCCCGCGCACCGCAACAACGAGTAGCCCCCGCTCGCGGCAAGCAGAGAAAGCCCGCGTGCAGCAACAAGACCCAATGGAGCCAAAACTTAATTAACTAATTAATTTTTAAAAATACTGCGATTATTAGAAGGTCCATTTGCACAAAGATATGAACTACATTTTCAAGCTCACTTCTATCAGTTCTAAAAAGTGATACTTTGGGACTTCCCTGGTGGCGCAGCGGCTAAGAATCCGCCTGCCAATGCAGGGGACACAGGTTCATGCCCTGGTATGGGATGATCCCACATGCTGCGGAGCAGCTAAGCCCGTGTGCCACAACTACTGAGCCCACGTGCCACAACTACTGAGCCCACACGCCTAGAGCCCGTGCTCCACAGCAAGAGAAGCCACCGCAATGAGAAGCCCGCACACCACAATGAAGAGTAGCCCCCGCTCGCTGCAACTAGAGAAAGCCTGCGCGCAGCAACAAAGACCCAACGCAGCCAAATAAATTAATTTAATTAATTAATTTTTTTTTAAGTGATACTTTGGCTCCCATGTGTTTACTCCTTTGCCTTATTTCTCGATTAGCTCAGAACTCAAATGAAAGGGCGCTATTTATTAAGGCCTTTCAAAATGCCAACAAAAAGATCTGGAAAGCTCATGCTACACCCCACTTAGGATAGTTTATTAATAGTGGTGGGGGGTAAGGGGGAAGGCCTGAAATCTCTGGCGATTGAGGCAAACGTGTAACTAGAGGCCACTCACTGCTCAACTCCACCCTCATCTTACTTGCCTTCCTCTCCCACACAGACTGAAAAATCTAAAACGTGCCTTCCCAAAAGTCCTGTTAGCTAGGAGAGGCCGGGGACTCCATTCTGGCCAATGACACATCCCCTCCTCCACTTCCTCTTTCTCTAAGGGATAGGCTGTGATGCCTGAGGTGCAGCAGCCTCTGCTAAGAAGGGCTGGGCAGGAAGAGAGAGGAAGCTGGCACCACGGAAGGCCGGACCGCCCTTGACCACCTACCCTAGCTGGCTTGTTGCTCAGGATGAATAACGCCCTAACTTATCAAAGTCACAGATACACTTGGTTATATGGTTCTAGGGAACACTGAGTTGAAAGATACGTATGTGTATCTTTCATTGTTTTTATGAATATAAAATCTTATTTAGATATAGATTGTTCTATAAAACATTGCTAAAACCAATCAAGGTTTTCTAGACAATGTTTTGAAGAAGTGACTTCTTTTCTTTTTTCTAATTACATATAAAAAAGATATGTTTAGGGAATTCTCTAGTGGTCCAGTGGTTAGGACTGGGCGCTTTCACAGCTGGGTGCTTTCAAGTCTCCTGGTCGGGGAACTAAGATCCCACAAGCCACGGGGCGCAACCCCCAAAAAAACAAACAAAAAAAAAGATATGTTTAAGGCTTTTCATACTCAGAAAGAGCAATGTATGCTAGATAGATGGATAGACAGTCATATACACACATATATATGTTTGTACGACTACAAAATGTTGATGAAATAGAACTCAGCTAATTTCAAGCTCATCCTACTTTTAAAAGACTGAGGAAATGTCAAAAAAAAAGAATAAGTCATCAGGAATTTATTTTAAAAGAACAGTAATTATTTCTTATTTTTTTAAAATTTACTCATAATTTGGGACCAGTTCTTGCTCACCAACATCCTGCACAGAATATGTGGACAAATGAAAACCCACAGTCGTGAAGCTAGGACACATAGGCCCTCAGACTTCAAAAGAGCTTTTGTTATGTCACACTAGATGCAAATATACATTATATAAATGTTCCTACGTTAAAGAAAGATGGTTGTCAAAGGTCGACAGGCAGAAAGTTCTGGTAGTAAAACCTTGGGGTCTCAGAAAATGCAATTAATCAGAATATAACATTGCCGAAACACTGATCAAGATTTTCTTGTACAGAGAAAAGGGAACCCTTCTACGCTGTTGGTGGGAATGTAAATTCGTGCCGACACTGTGGAAAACAGTATGGAGGTTTCTCAAAAGACTAAAAATAGAACTACCATATGATCCAGCAATCCCACTCCTGGGAATATATCAAAAAGAAACAAAAACACTAATTTGAAAAGATACATATACCCCAATGTTCATAGCAGCATTATTTACAATTGCCAAGATATGGAAGTAACCTAAGTGTCCATCAACAGATGAAGGGATAAAGAAGATGTGATAGATATAGATATAGATATAGATACACAGTGGAATATTATTCAGCCATAAGAAAAACAAAATTTTGCCATTTGCAGCAACATGAATGGACTTGGAGGGTATTATCCTAGGTGAAACAAGTCAGAGAGAAAAAGACAAATACTGTATGATACCACTTATATGTGGAATCTAAAAAAGCAACAAACCAGTTGAATATAACGAAAAAAGTAACAGACTCACAGATGTAAAGAACAAATTAGTGGTTACCAGTGGGGAAAGGGAAGGGGGGGCAATACAGGGGTAGGGGATTAATAAGAGGTGCAAACTATTATGTATAAAATAAACTACAAGGATATATTGCACAATACAAGGAATAAAGCCAATATTCTATATTTTTTTAAAAGCGTGGGCAACTAAATATTCAAACTGTAAAAAAAAATTGTCCTGTACAATGTCTAAGGAGTGATTTCCCATACAAAGTTTTAATTTCCTACATAATGCTTCTTTCCTTTTTCCCAATTGTAAAGAGATATGTTTAAAGGTTTTGGTGCTGAGATGAAGCAGAAAATCTTGCGCTCTTCACTTTGCCTGCTCTCCAGGATGAGTGTGAACTCGCTTCTAACCCAGCAAAGTGCTGTCGCTTCCAGTTGGCCCAGTGCTTACCCACATGTAATCCCATTTGCTCCTCAAAATATGACCGTGCGGGAAACAAATGTAACAATCCCCAGGTGGAGACAGAGGCTGGGAGAAGAAGTTCAGGGATTTGTCTACGATCAGATCTGTCTCCTGACCAGTCACTGGTGGCGCCAGACGAAAATACAGATCGGCCTCGTCCAGTGCTCTTTCTAAGTCACTGTCCCGACTCCGACCCTTCTCTGGGGTATGAAGTGACAGGGGACACACCAGGGAGGTGGGGTGGCTGTCCCCACACCTCTTGGCCAAGGGCTGGCCCCTTGCCAATCCTCACCTATCCTGAAAATCACCCAATCGGAGTTGTGGCTTTCTATTCTAGAAAAGCATCCTTCTTCTTCCTTTTCCCACCTGGTTAGCCATTCTCTCTTGCTTCCCTGTTTGGTTCATGAATTTCTTGCCCTGCAAAAGGTCACACTTTCTCTCTCTCCTTGAGATACAATTACAAACCATGGTGGACTTGCTAACCTTACTTCTTCATAACTACAAAGCTTTCTCTATGCTCCCGGTCAACGCTGAACCTCTCCCCTTGCAGAAGGAGTTAGGGCATTGAATGGGTGCAAAGACCGCTGGATCTCATCTACGACCACATCTCTTCTACGCTGAAAGCTGCCAGAATGTTAACACCGGAACTTTCAAAAGATTAAGGTATACATTTACATTCCATTTCAATGGTTTCTGCTTTAATTCAGATATTTGTTCCTGCCTGCAATTACTAATCTGCTACCTGCTTTGTTTCCCCCTTCTTCTTCTTCTGTGGTTGTCATCAGTTAGAAGGACTGACCAGAAAGTTAAGAAAAGGGTGGGGAGTGGACAAGGTAATATAGAACGGTTTTGCAGAAAATAACAAAGATATATAACCAGTTATTTAGTAGGAAAAATCCCATGTGATAATAGGTTAACGCTGCTCATGTTCTAAGAATATAGTAGTCTCCCTGATTTGAATTTGTATGGAGGTAACCTGTAAAAGCTGCTTTAAAAGGTCTAGAGAATGGTCTTGTTTTGATCATGTTTTGATGACTTTAGGCCAGTTCTGCATCCACCATCTTCAGAACTCTACTGAACGTGGCCCATCTTTTGGTTTCACTTGACTTTCAGATCCTCTTGCCACAAAGCATGCAGCGTGGAGGGAAGTTCAAGCTCTCTGGGGTCAGACAGGCGTGGGTTTGACGCCCATAAGCAAGCCCCTTAAATTCTCTGAGCCTTAGTTTCCTCATTCATAAACCAGGGAAAACAATTCCCATCTCATAAGGCCATTAAGAATATTAAATAAAAGAATACAGGTAGGGCTTCCCTGGTGGCGCAGTGGTTGCGCGTCCGCCTGCCGATGCAGGGGACGTGGGTTCGTGCCTCGGTCTGGGAGGATCCCACGTGCGGCGGAGCGGCTGGGCCCTTGAGCCATGGCCGCTGGGCCTGCGCGTCCGGAGCCTGCGCTCTGCAATGGGAGGGGCCACAGCAGAGGGAGGCCCGCGTACCACAAAAAAAAAAGAAAAAAAAAGAATACAGGTAAGATTTCTGGTACTCAAACCACTGGAGCTTTTACTGAGAGCCATGTAATACAAAGCAGAATTCTCATAAGTTTCCCAAAGAATGTGTCCTAAGGCATTCATCAAAATGTTTTCCAAAAAAAGATCCCACGTGCGGCGGAGCGGCTGGGCCCTTGAGCCATGGCCGCTGGGCCTGCGCGTCCGGAGCCACTGGAGCTTTTACTGAGAGCCATGTAATACAAAGCAGAATTCTCATAAGTTTCCCAAAGAATGTGTCCTAAGGCATTCATCAAAATGTTTTCCAAAAAAAACCACCAATTATTAGTCAATATCTAAAGAAGGAGAGCAGGAGGAGGCGGTAGGTGGAGGAGGGGGGAGGGAGCAAATCCCATTTGTAGAACTTCCTTCCCCTTTCACATGTCACTTCACTTGTTACCTTAAACTGGAAATATTTCTTCATTACGTTGAAGGCACCTCAGTTGCTGGGATTGGGTCTCATTTTCGGTCTTCCCACAAGGAGCACAGCGCTCAGCACAGAATACGTACCTGCTCTTTTCATTCTTGATGGGCAACCACTACCAGAAAAGTTAAATCTCGGGGCTCTTACTAGTGGATGTTCTCTCTTTGCGTGGGGCTCTGCCTGTGTTTTTCATGAAGCAGATTTGTGTCAATGGTACCTAGAAGCGGGATGGAAGGGAGACCTGAGGTTTCAAAGTAAATGGAGGAAAAGATCAGTAAGAATAAAGAAAACAATTGGGATATTTACAGAGTCAAGGTGTCACTCTAAAGATTGCTGATTATTTTCAAAGAGAGAAATGTATGTTTGCAATGGAAAGACCTGGCAATCACCCACGCAACTAAGTGATTAAACTCAGCAACACTAATGAATGGCCAAATGCAGCTAATAGAAAACACGGAGCGTCACCTATGAAATAGTCTGGCTGAAAACGTTTCGTCTGAATCGAATTACACCTTTAGACTGAACTTCCGGTTTACAAGAAATATAGGGAATGGAGGAACAAGGTAAGTGACACCACGAGGAAATAATCAGATTAATCTAGAATGTGGAACATTCCACAAATCAACTAGCCTTGTCACTTCAAAAAGTCTATGTGGTAGAGAAAGAAAAGAGTTAGCAAATGCTAAGAAGGCAAACAGCCAAATGCAATGTATAAATGAATATCAACTGGCTCCTGGTTTGAAAATGTATGTAGCAGACTTCCCTGGTGGCGCAGTGGTTAAGAATCCGCCTGCCAATGCAGGGGACACAGGGTAGATCCCTGATCCGGGAAGATCCCACATGCAGCGGAGCAACTAAGCCTGTGCGCCACAACTACAGAGCCTGTGCTCTAGAGCCCGCGAGCCACAACTTCCGGGAAGATCCCATATGCCGCGGAGCAACTAAGCCCGTGTGCCACAACTTCTGAGCCTGCGCTCTAGAGCCCTCGAGCCACAACTACTGAGCCCGAGCACCACAACTACTAAAGCCCGTGCGCCCTAGAGCGTGCATGCTGCAACTACTGAAGCCCGCGCACTTGGAGCCCGTGCTCGGCAACAAGAGAAGTCACCGCAATGAGAAGCCCGTGCACCACAATGAAGAGTAGCCCCTGCTTACCGCAACTAGAGAAAGCCTGCGTATAGCAACGAAGACCCAACACAGCCAATAAATAAATTAATTAATTAATTAAAATTACTTTAAAAAAATAAATATCAGTAATAAAATTTTTTTAAAAAGAAAATGTATATAGCTAAAAAACACTCTGAGTGGACAATTAAGGATATTTGAATATGGACTGGAATTTGATGATCTTATGGAATGGTTATTAGCTTTCTTAGGATGTTTAAGCTCCTGAGTTACGTAAAAGAATGTCCTTATTTTCAGAAGATACGTGCTGAAACCTAAAGGTGTCTACAATTACTTTCAAAGGGCTTAACCTCCCATCCAAAAATATATATATTTCTATACACACACACAAACTGATAAAGTAAATATGATAGAGTGAACAATTATTGAGTCTAGGTGGTGGATATACTGATGTTCATTGTACTATCGTTTCAACTTTCCTGGATGTTTGAAAATTTGTCATAACAAATGTTAGAAAACATGGAGGCAAAGTAACAAGCAAGCTATTCGTCTCTGCCTGAATAGAAATTTCTTTCTCTTACATTTAGTTATAAAAACAAATTATAAAACTCTTGTCCTGATGCATTTGGGCCAGTTACTGGGGACTTTATAAATGGCTCAGACACCCTCTGTAACCGATTCTGGGGACAGCAGTCATACTGAGCAAAAAGCATAGCCCTCTTCATTGAGTATCACTTTCACTGCCCTTTCACTGTCCAAGACTACTGCTTTTCAGAAAGGAGTAATGATGTTTCCCCCAATATCATGTAACTGAGGGTCTTCAAACCAACAACAAAAATCGTCTTGGATAAACTTTACAACCTGTGATGTTGCTTCTGTATAAAGATAATCTCGTCATTCGGTATCACTCAAGTTTTTTTTTTAAATAGTGAGGCAGATGATACGTAATGAATACAGAGATGAAGTCAATAAAGTGTGTTTCATGTAGTCTGGGTTCTCCACTAACTCTGCTCTTGGGGGCAGGAATGAGAAACAGCAGGGGATGAAAGTAGTAAATAACCTTATTCCACACATCAGTTACTTCTATTCCTTCCTGACCCTTCTAGAAGGACAGCTTTGAGAAGATAAGCTTGATAAATTCGAGCTTTTCCAAAGACAGGCAGCAACAGGGAGCACTACCCCACAGTTAAAAGTTTGTATTACTTGGGAAAAGACAAGTGTGAGTCTGAAAATTAGTTCAAAGAACGCTCAACTATTTGATTCTTTCCCAAACATAAAACACACCACACTAAGGCAAAAAAAAGAAAAAGAAAACAAAAAATAAACTGAAGCTTAATGCATATATATAAGATATAACACCATATATTATATACAATAGACAACATCCAGTAAAATGTGAAAGTGCTTCCTTTCGATTCTTGAGTCCAAGCTTATCTGAGAGGAAAGTCTTACCTAGGTACAAGGATGCATTTTCTTTCTTGACATTGTCGTCTAAGTAGGTTGGTCCCAGGGTATAAATAGGTGTGGAGCCCATTCCAATGAGAATCTGCGCGCAAACGAATAAAGCCACGTAGACCCAGTGACTGTTTCCCCCCGAGTCCTTGAGGCAGGTGGGAGGCTCCGCCGTGGCCGAGGAGTTGCCATTCTGACACAGGCCGTAGTTGGCCGCCGAGGCGTTCAGCTCTTGGATCTGGTAGGGGGGCGAGATGAAGTGAGGTAAAGCGAAGAGGGCGGCCCCCAGGGCGATGAGGAGTCCCCCCACGGCCAGCCACAGGGGCCGCCGCCCCCGGCCGCCAAAGTAGCTGACAAACACTACCACCACCAGGCTCCCGATGTCAAAGCAGCTGACCAGCAGCCCTGACTCGGAACTCTTCAGACTGTAGCGCCTTTCGATGGTGGTGATGACACTGCTCAGGTACCCGGAGACCATTAACGACTGGATGAAGGTCAGAAAGCACATGCAAACCAGGAAACAACGGGAATCGGTGAGGACCACATAGAGGCACCTTCTGCCCTGGAGCATGGCCAAAGTGGAGGACACCGATATGGGTTTGCCGATTTCCACCCTGTGGTGGCTTTCCACCAGCCCTGCCATCTCTGCCGAAGTAGACGGGGCGGAGGGGCTGGGAGTCCGCGGGCCAGGGCCTGGCTTCAACTCCTGACGGCCAGAGGCGGGCTTGGAGTCTTCTCCGGCGGGATTCAGGTCTGGCCTGCAGGAGGCGCTGTTCAGGGCGGGTAAACTCTTGGACCTAAAGGTCTCGGGTTCGCACTTCTCTTGGACCGCTCCTACTCTGGCGCTGGCCTCCAGCTGCTCTCCCGCCTGGGGCTGCAGCCTAGTGCCTCCTTCCATGGCTCTTAGAATTCAAATTCGATAGCACTCAAGGACTCCGGCGCTTTTCATCCACCGTCAGGAGGGGCCGAAGCCGGGCCCAGGCAGTCGTGCCCACCAGGGACCGGGGCTGGGGATGCGGAGCCGCGCAGTAGGGCATCCTCACCAGCAGGGAGGTGCCCAGGGCATCCTGACCGCAGACGCGGCCCCGAGGCTCCGCAGCCGCGTGCCCCGGAGGGCAGGGGTCCGCGCGGTCCTGCGACGAGCCCTTAGGGTCCACCTCGGGTTGGCAGCTCGCGGCAGCAGCCTTGCGCGTCCCAGGCGCATCCCCTCCGCCGCCGCCGCCGCCGCCGCCGCCGCCGCCGCTCCGCCTGCAGCCCGGAGCGAGTACGCCCAGTGCCCAGCGTGGGGGCGGTTAGCGCTGCAGCCCGCGCCGCATCCCGCCCGGCTGGCTGGGCCAGAGGCGCTCAGTCCTCGCCGCCTCGGCTCGCGACACCCTCGGGCGCAAAGCTGCCAACCTGCAAAGCAGAGAGAGGGCGGTCAGAGAAGGGCGGCTGCGGCTGGGACTGGCGTCCCGGCGCCCCGGGGGACGGGGCACTCGGAAGGTCCCAAGTGAGACCGAGGGACGAAAGAGGAGCGAAGCCCTGGAGGAGGAGGCGGCTACAGGCTGCAGCCTCTAGTGCCGGAACAATAAGCAGCAGGCGGTCGGCAGAGACCCTCCCTCATTGTCTACCGTGGACCTGCCCCCGCCCCGCCCCTTTTGCCTTAAACAGCGCATCTGCTTTTATATGTTAATTATCAACCTGGCAGCTCTGACTCAGTGTCTTTTATTCTAGTGAACTAATTGCAACCTTTTGGCACTCCTACTCCATTACTCAAAATAGAAAAGGCCCAAAAGAACAAAGGAAAGTTTTTTGGTTTTGGTTTTCGTTTTCGTTTTGTTTTACAACCACTGTGCACTCCCACTCCCGATTTTTAAAAAGAAAAAAAAGGGGGAAAGCTAGGTGTGTAGAAATGTGTGTACACAATTGTGCGCAGGCACGTGTGCGCGACTGGATGTGAATCCGTCTTCTCCATCAGAGACACGTATTCAAAGCCCAAGGCAGCAGCAAAAAGGTCAGAGTGCTTGCCTCTTTATTCCCAACACTAAAAATAACACCCCTGCCCCCAGCCTCCGGGGAGAACTATTCAATTACAAATACCAGCGGCTTTTGAGGATGCGGCCCACGCGAAGTCCCAGCGGGCTGTGTCAAGCGAAACAGAAAATCAATTTGCTTTGCGGAGAGGTGGGGAAGCCACAACCAAACAAAGAGATGCCGGCGCGTTGTCACAGCGCTCTGGGAGCCCACGGATCCGGCTTGGCACTCGCAGGCGAGCAGGGAGGTGTGCTATTTACATCCCGCGCAGTCCGCGAGCGTGGGCTCCGGGTGCGCGCGCGCGAGCGCGCGCGCGCGCGCGCACACACACACACACACACACACCGGCGTGTCTGTGTCGGAACCCCCTCGCGCGATCCGGCACCCTGCTTGAATTCAACGCGACCCGAAAACAGGTGTGTCCCCGGGGTAAACCTGCGCCCCTAATCTCGGGGACTCCCACTCCATTCCTCCGGCCTGGGGGGATGTGCACCAGGTGGGAGAAAAGAGCCGGACTTCGCTGCATTGGGTTTCACTCTGCCGCGCGCTTTTGTGATGCTGCTGAGAAAAGAAAGGAGGAAGGGTAAGGGAGAAAGGCGGAGAGCTTGGGATCCAGGGGCGGCCGCTCCGGCGTCTCCCTCGGCTCTGCTGTGCCAGCCCCGCTCCCAGATTCCCGGCCCGCCAGCCACTCACAGCCGGGGCTTCCCCGCCGCCTCCTTGCCCAGGCGCCTTCCCGGGGAGCCCCACCGGCTGCCGCGCACCGAGCCGGGGAATCCCGGCAAACTCGCTCCCCGCGCCGGGGGCGCCCGAGCCCCTGCGGAGCGGGCACCCGCACCGCAGCGCAGCCTCGGAAGGGCACACGGACCCCGGCCGGCGGCTCTCGGGGCCGGCGTGGCGCCCTGGGGAACACCTCCTGCGCGCGCGCGCGCGCACACAGACACACACCACCCGCAGGAGGACAGGACCGCCAGAGACAGCTCGCCGCGCTGCCGGGGCGCAGGAGCCGCCGCTACTCACTCGTGAGTCAGCCGGTCCGTCTGTTTGGCTGAGAGTGGAACGGCGGAAGGTGGGGACCTCGGAGGTGCGAGAGTAGTTGGGAGTCCCCTCGAGAGGCAGCCTCGGTGCAGCCGCCGAGAATCAGTGAATGAAGTCTGTGACTCAGGCTGAACTCTTCCCCCGACCCCTCGCCTGTCTCCCTATAGCCTCTCCGGACCCTCGCGCACAGGCGCGCCCTGAGAGTAGCAGCAGGGGGCGCAGGCGCGCGGGCCACCGCCCGGCCCAGCCCAGCCCAGCCCGGCCCAGCCCTGCCCGCAGGCAGCGAGCCGCCCGGCTGCCCATCCCCTGAAAGGCGGGGGACGCGAGAAGCCGGAGGCAGCGGGTCTCCAGAAAAGTCAGCTGCTGAGGTAGAGAGCCCACTCAGAATAAGGAAATTGTTTCTGTTCGTTTATTCTGTGCCGTGGACACCCACCACGTCTCAGAAACCATAGTAGGCTCTGGGGACCAAAGATGAACAGGACAGATCCCTGGACTGAGGAAACCTCTGTCTTGTGGAAGACATACCCCTGTAAGTAGCCTAAAACAACGTGGTCAATTCTATACAGGGTGACACTGGAGAACCTAATATCCATTATTAACCGATTAGATCTTCATTTCCAGGCAGAAAGAAAGGCATGTGCAAAGGCACCGGGGCCTGGTGCTGAAGGGAAATAGGTAGGTGAGTCGCAGGGTGATTGCAGGGATGGGGCAGAGGCTCACAGCAAGGGTGGCAGAATAGGAAAGATCAGCAAGGGCTTCATAGGTCGTGTGCTGTGAGCTCTGAAGGGCCAGTGACATTCTGACTTGGTCACCAGAAAGCTGGTTCTGGCAGTGGTGGGTGAATCTAAGCCACTCGGAGGGCATGAGACAAGTTAGGAAGCAATCTCAGTGGTGGGAGCATGGAGAGGAAGGAACTGCTTGAAAACACTGACAAGGTAGAAGTGGCCAGACTTGAGATCTGATGTCCTCTGGAGACTGAGAAAATGGGCCAACATAGGATGTCTCTCAAGCTTCACACTTGGGTGACTGGGTGGATGAGGAGGATAAACATGATCTTAGGGGAAAGATGCTTCTCCTTTAGGTGCATTGACTTTGAAATGCCTTTGGGACATCTGAGTGTACATGTCCCATAAGCCAGTGGACATATAACACACAGGCATCCCAGATGAGGAATGTGGATTAGGAGACATTAGCCTGAGACAGCATGAGGTGAAGAAGGAAGATGGTGCAGGAGATCTGAGGAGAGGTAAGCTAAGGGCAGGGCCCTGGGGACATCATGATCTGAGAGCTGGAGAGGGGAGAATCTAAGAAGGGAGATTAGAAGCAAGGCTCAGAGAGATCTGTGAAGAGTCAGAAAAGAGGGACTGTCTTAGAAGCCAGGGGAGCAGAAAACTTTAAGAAGGGCGTGCTCAGATGCAGGAAAGGCTGAAGAGAAGCCAAATAGGATGATAACCGAAAAGAACCCATTAGCTGTAGCATGTGGGAGGACACTGAAGAGCTCTGACAGAGGAAGATGGAGATCTAGCTGGGAGAGGGGCTGTTCTACAATTACCGGTGACTGCACTGACCATTGCTGCCATGCCAAAGTCACTTCAGTGGCCCCTGGCCTTCAGTGAGAGCGCTGGGTCAACTTCACAGCGTGATGAGGGAAGTGGAGAGAGATTAAGTAACTTGGTAAAGGCACATAGCTAGTCTCGGGATGATAAAAATGTCCATGCTCCATAATACTTCATTCCCTAGGGAAGGCTAAAATAAGCTTTTATTCTGCTTTAAAAATCATTTTACTCCAAGATAGATTTTTTTTTAATTTTTGGATAGAGAAATAAGCTTCCACTAACTGTTTCTTATAGTGTTTTACGTGACAGTTTTAAAGGCCCAAAGATAATAGATTATTTATTCTCTTAGGAGACCCCATTTAGTACTGGAAAGCATCATGGGATAATGAAAAGAGTATAGAATCAAGTTGAATTTTCATCCCAGCTCAATTATTATGGCCACGAACAATTTATTCAATGGTTATTTATCTTGATTTCCTCATCTGTAAAATGAGGACACAATTACCTACTTGAAAGTACCAAGAGGGTAGAATGAATGACATAGGTGAGACATTCAGCCTGTGCCTTAATGCATAGTACAGCCAATAAATGTTTGTGCCCTTCTCAGAGAGCCCTGGACATGAGACGTACATACTTTGAAAATGTGCTCTGTCACATCAATCCTTCTTTTGCTAAAAAAAAAAAGTCCATGCTCTTACCTCTGACTCTATACTCCCTCCCTTTTAATCATATAGCAGCTTGACTTTTCGATGCATCTTGTATCTGTTAATTATCTCACTTTAGCCCAACATCCACCATATGTACAGCTGATCCTTAGAGGACAAAATAAGTGAGCTGTTACCAAAGAACAGTTGGTGTGTGCTCCAAGTCCACGTCGAGATAGCACTGATCTGGCAACTGCCAAACTGACCGATCAGACGGGGCAAAGACATGGATTCCTCATCCCCTGCCCCTGTCCCCTCTTCTTGAGATGCCATCAAGCCCACTGTCACTTTTCCATAAACAGGAAATATGTCTCCAGCTGCCACCCTGGCCCAGATCTTAGCTACTATGTGGCACTTCCTGTACCTGATTACTCCTCTGAGCTTATTCTGGATCCAAACAGAATCAATCTTCCTCCTGTTACATCCTTCCAAGCTCTGTGGCCCATTCTCTCATTTCAGGCTCAGCCACAGACATCAGTGTTCTACAGCAAATTCAATCTGTCGCATCAGGTGCCAGCAGAGGGCTTCCTTGCTGAAAGTCAAATAATCATGTCCCTGCCACATGGTGTTTATTCATGGTCAATTACCACAGTTACACCAGAACACAATTCTAAGAACCTATAGGTTTTTTTTATTACTACTAATGGAAAGATCACGATTTATAAATAGGATACAAAAGGTCCAATTAGCTACTCATACAGGAAACAAGAAGAAAACATTTAGCAACAGACATTCTTGAGCTTTCCCTTTCATAGTTAAATGTGACTTTGGAAAAGGCCAGGTGTACCTCCATCAGCCCTAATCTTCAGGTTCAGAGGAAAAAAAAATGGACTTACTTCATGGGATTCTGCTACCCCCATGGCTTATTTCACACGATATGAAAGAGTACAGCTGCCGAGACCAGAATACCTGCCTTGTTAGGTATGTTGGGAGAGGAAGCACATGACTATAAACTCTCTTCAAATTTCCAGGCATGCTGATGCTTCTTCTAAGTCACTAATCAGTCTAATTTACACATAAATTGCTTCTTTCCCGATCTTCATATAATAAGATGGTAGCTTTTGGAATTACCTAGGCCATTCTATGGGCTTAAAATCTAGCTGCTCTGGAGAATGGGGCAGGGAAAGCAGAAGGGACCCCTTCCCCCGCTCCCATCCCTTTTTCCTTAAGAAGTTTCAATTCAGAGGTCTCCCAGACAAAAGAAGAACTGGGTTTTGGTCTAGAATCTTTTCTGGGCTTAAAATATAATACATAGTTGCCAGTATTCTAATTGAATTAGGTATTGGTTCTTGAAGAGAGGATAAGTTGTATTTTAAAAGTACCATTTCATACATACATATAAATTCAATTCAATGTATTTCAATATAAATAATTGAAATACAGCTTTATTCACAGACCCTGAAGAAGTATACAGATTACTAACCTCTATGACATAATTAAATTGCATCTCTATTCTTTTAATTTAATTTAATTTTTTTATTTTTTGGCGACGCTATGGGGCTTGCAAGATCTTAGTTCCCCCACCAGGGATTGAACCCATGTGCTTGACAGTGAAAGCGCAGAGTCCTAACCACTGGACCACCAGGGAATTCCTGACATCTCTTTTTTTTTTTTGGCTGTGTTGGGTCTTTGTTGCTGTGCACGGGCTTTCTCTAGTTGCGGTGAGCGGGGTCTACCCTTCGTTGCGGTGCACGGGCTTCTCATTGCGGTGGCTTCTCTTGTTGCGGAGCACGGGCTCTAGGCGCGCGGGCTTCAGTAGTTGTGGCGCGTGGGCTCAGTAGTTGTGGCGCACGGGATTAGTTGCTCCGCGGCATGTGGGATCTTCCCGGACCAGGGCTTGAACCCGTGCCCCCTGCGTTGGCAGGCAGATTCTTAACCACTGCACCACCAGGGAAGCCCCTGTATTAGTTTTAGATGTACAATATACTGATTTGATATAGTATGTATATATTGCAGAATGATCACCACAGTAAATCTATATTTGGTTACGATTTTTTTTTCTTGTGGTGAGGATGTTTAAGATCTACTCTCTTAGCAACTTTCAAATATCCAACATGGTATTACTGATTATAAGGTTATAAGGTACCCGCCTAACAGAACTTGTCATTTATTCCCTTACTGAGAAGTAAATTTCAAGCTGGGTAAAGCAGGAGTGGGACAGATCTGGCCCTGGGGTACAGTGAATTGAGTATGGTGACCACCATGTCAGTTTTAGCACTGCAAGTCCCCAGCCCAAGAAAGCACAGTCTGATGAACACTTGGATACTTGGTCACCCTCTAAAGGAGCCAAGAAATCAGGCAGTGCCTCTGGGAAGCAGACAGGACAAGATGACAAGACTCTATCAAGCAGAACCTCCTAGAAACTGCTACCTCCCTTAATAAAAATATGCCAGAGGGACTTCCCTGGCGGTCCAGTGGTTAAGACTCCACGCTTCCACTGCAGGGGGCATGGTTCGATCCCTGGTCGGGGAAGTTCCGCATGCTGCGTCGTGCGGCCAAGAAAATAAAGAACAAAACAAAACAAAATGCCAGATACTCCAAGGCTAGTAATGAGGAGAAAATTCCCTGTGAAGAAGAGACATTTGTCCCCAAAGATTCACATTCCCTTGAAAGATTTTCATAAGTACCTCTGCTGCCACCTGGACCTGGGGAAGGCACGAGAGAGGAGAGGCCATCTGCCATGGCCCTCAGTATCTCCGCCCATTCTTTGTGGGTATGTCGAAAATGCAAGGCCCTCGCCACTCTTCACCCAGGCCATTTCTCAGGGTTGTGTTTGCACCTGGCAACCTTGAGGGGTGAGGTAACCTTTCTGCCTGGCCAGAGAACAGGCTTGGTTCTGCTTGCTTCAGGGAAGCCCCCCAGGCTCAACGCTCCTCCCCTGTAATGCGTGTGCAGGCATCCACAATGGGCTCTGCATCACCCCTAGGACTTGGGGGCACGGGGGCTGGAACACACATCAGCCTGACACTCGGCCTGCTGCTTTTACGTGAGGAACAACGTACGTCGTCCCTGATTCTGCAGCCTCGCCTCCCCAGGATCCATGAAACAGTAGCAGGCTAACTTGTTAGCTTAGAGGAAGGGTGAAATCCTAGACCTCACATAGTTCTTGAGGCACCACCTGATTTTAACATGCTGACCCAAATGCTAGCTTCCCTCTCACTCTACAGGGCAGCAGATGGGCCAAGGCCTGAATTCTTAAACAGATCTTTCCTTAAGCCTAAAGGCCAATAAAAGAAAACAAATACATGGGATAACATGAAACGAACTGTGTTAGATATGGTTGATGGGCACTCATCATGCAGCCCCGACATTTCTGTTTTTTCTTGAATGTCAGAGCCTGGAAAACAAAACAAACAAACAAACAAAAACCTACATTTTGCAGTCTCCTTGGCAGATCAGGTTCTGGATAAGAATTGACACACGCTTGTGAGTTTTGGAAGGTGGAAAAAAAGCACAGGTCACACCCCTTGTGACTCTTATGCCAGCAAGCAGGTCATGGAGACGTGGTATATTTCTGCTTCAGCCTTCATTGGTCCAAACTCCAGCTTCTGGAGGTTGAGAGGCAGTTACAGCATTGGATCTCTGGATCCAGCCACACAGGGAGTCCTGAAATCAGTAGACCAGTGAAGACCTTTGATTCCCACCCTCCAGATTGTGGCAGATGGACCAGCTTCCCTGGCAGGGCAGATCTGCAGTTCTAAGAGTCGAGGCATTCCTGGTCACCCAACCTAAAGGCCAGCCCTTCCAGAGAGTTTGTAAGCTCATAACTTCCTGTAGAGAATCCCTTTCTGCCTAATAGCCCAGAGTGATTTCTCTGGGCAGAAAGTGATACCTGAGATAGTCAGCTTGTAAATTAGGGCTACTCCTCCACAGTGTGGGGTCCCTCTGTAGCAGAAGTCCCTTTTGGGATCTACCTCAGGGATGACCTTGAACTCTCTGGAGACATCTCAAAGTCTGGATCCAGAGAGTAAAGCCAAGAGAAAGCTGGAATTTCTCTCACCTTTCCTACATTCTGGATTTCTGTTTCCTAGCCAAGAACATGCTTCTTCCCTAGATGCCTGGAAAGATTCACATTTTCAGAGGTGACCTGAAGGAGGTGATCTTATTCCAGGGCGTGGAAGAATAATTAACACGAGATAATGTAAAACAACACAATCACTGCAGCGACACACTATTGAGGCTCCCTACAAAGCAGGTGGGAAGGCAGCAGGCTTCATCTCGTTACATTTATCTCAAAGACCTGATGCTCAGACAGTTATAAATAATCCGTGATATCGTCCTGCTGCTGGAAAGGCAGACTGACTGGGGGACAGCAGAATCATTCTCACTTCCCCGCCCCTCTTTCCAAGGTCTGTACCCTCTGTGGGATGGATAGATCAGAGGGGGTCAGAACAAGGGCTCCACGACAAACTAACACTATTTCCTCCTTGTGGTGAGTGCATGGTGTCACGCATACATATTTCATCGCAAGAAGCTGCCGCAATTCTAAGATACACCTTTATTTTACATATCACCAGGAAGGGAAAAATGCTGCCTGTTAGACTAGGACACATCTTAGTGTGTAATTTAATCTTCATGATTAACGAGATACAAGAGAACTCTATTGCCAAACTACCTAAATTTTAACTCTGGCTCTGCTGTTTATGGTGATATAGGCTCGGACAACTTATTAAACCTCTCTGCCTCCGTTTCCAAGTCAGGATTAATCCCAGTATCTATCTCAGGGTCATTGTAAGCAGAAAATGAGAGAATTTTGCAAAATGCTTACAGCAGGGCCTGGAGCAAGGTTGGGGCTAGTAAATGTTAGCCGTTGTTATAGTTATGCATCGCTGCCTTTTGTATTCATCTTATTCATATTTTCTCCTCCCTGATTGTTGGAGGGCAGGGGATCTGGAATCTTCTATTTCACGCAGACCACACACTTATCTAGGATTAGCTCCTATCTGTGAAATTATGTTTAGACCGATAAAACATCATACGTCCTTTAGGATGCTTCTGTTTGTCTTGTTTTGTTTTCCATTTTTCAACCACACGAACTGCTTCCTCATCAGGACCCCACCACCATGCAAAGATTTACGAAAGTTAAACAATAATTATCCTCTCATTTATCATATTAGGACTGACTGCGTATCTTACAGACATTATTT
Organism: Physeter macrocephalus; assembly: GCF_002837175.3. Classification (NCBI taxonomy): domain Eukaryota; kingdom Metazoa; phylum Chordata; class Mammalia; order Artiodactyla; family Physeteridae; genus Physeter; species Physeter macrocephalus. Next base: position 66,014,222 of record NC_041228.1, on the reverse strand, counting down.
CTTCTTCCCTCTTGGATATATATTCCCAATCCCTTTTACGGAGGAGGAAGCTGAGGATCCGAGTTGATCATCAACTTGTCCTAAATCATTCGGCTTAGAAAGTGTGGAAAGAGATCCAAACCCAGATCAGCCACATTCCAAAAGCTACCCTCCAAGCCACCTTGCTGTATTTTCTCCCGTTTGGGCTGGGATCCCAATGACTGGGATTCAGGTTTCTACAGGGCTGCCTACCATTTCCGTCACTAGTGGTGGTTTCTTTCCCAGCTGGTGACTCCTCCCCAGCCTTCCCTGCATTCCTTTCCTTTACTGGGAAACCTGAGCATCACAGAACAAGCTGCCCATGAAGCCCACCCCTCAGAAAGCTGCTGCCCACGTGCCACCACATTCCATCAGAAGGCCGAGGATAACTGGTCAGCCTCACCTCGTTCCCTCAGAGCCAGTCTTGTAGAGAGAGATGAAATCAACCCCGGCGTCCTGAGATCCCAAATCACAAACACCGCATAGTAGAATTCTTTTCATAAAAAAAACCAGAAGTGGACTTCCCTGGTGGCGCAGTGGTTAAGAATCTCCTGCCGATGCAGGGGACACGGGTTCGAGCCCTGGTCCGGGAGGATCCCACCTGCCGCGGGGCAACTAAGCCCGTGCGCCACAACTACGGAGCCTGCGCTCTAGAGCCCGTGCGCCACAACTACTGAGCCTGCGCTCTAGAGCCCGTGCTCCGCAACAAGAGAAGCCACCGCAATGAGAAGCCCACGCACCGCAACGAAGAGTAGCTCCCGCTCGCCGCAACTAGAGAAGGCCCACGCGCAGCCAGGAAGACCCAACACAGCTAAAAATAAATGGTAAATAAATAATTTTTAAAAATTTATATATATTTTTTTAAAAAACCAGAAATGTAGGATACTGTGTAGAATTATCAGGAGCTCAGAGCTGCCTGTCTTTTCAAACATTCTTTCCTTAATATAAAGACACTGGAAAAGAGCTCTTTACACAGTTCGCTCAAATCCCCTTCTCTCCTCTCTGTCCTCTTTTGTTGATGACGTTTTTGATAATTATCTGACTGCAGAAAAACTCCCAAGATCCAGGTTGAAGTGCTATATTATTTTTAACTATTATTGCTATTGCTCTGGGCACGTGTGTGCAGGTTCCTGTATCTCTGGCCTGACTTTTATGCTCCGTCCTCTTTGGGTGTCAGTGATACCCTGACAATTGTTCTACTTCCTTTGTTGTAACTACTGAGTACCAAGTGACTCAATACAAGTAGAATGTACCACTTGGACCGTCAGGGAAGTGATTTTAAAGGATTTAGTGTTCCATTTGGTTGCTGCATAACCTGTAATCAAGGAAGGGGATTTAAATGACAAATGAATTGTCTTATGTCATTCCCTCTGTGAAAATTGGAGCTGTTAGAGTCTCAATTTAGTTTGCCCCAACTGAGGAATGACCAGGCAAATAGGCATGTAAACAATGGAAATAGAACATCGAAACATCATGATCTTTTTTCCTTCCTTTAGCTGGTTTTGTTTGCGAAATTTCACACCAGAGGAAAAGCGTGATTTTTCAAACAGAAAAGAACTGTTGTGACAGTTTGCACATTTCAGTTTCTGCTCTGGAGTTTAAAAATGTCCCTTTCTCTTACTCCACACAAGGAGACCACTGGTTTCTCTGCCCTCTGGTACTTCTTCCATTAGAGTTTTTCAAAGAAAATAAGATTGTTTCTCCTCCACTCTCAGGAATGTCAACATGCTTTTAGGATCAAAACTGTTGTACAAGTCACAGTGTACCCTGTGGCTCTTAAACTGTTATTTAAATGCTGTCATGCATAGAGAACAGACTAGTGCTTGCCAAGGGGGAGGGTGTTGGGTGAGAGCTGGAGTGGGAGGCTGGGGTGAGCAGATGTAAACTTTTATATATAGAATGGATAAACACCAAGGTCCTAATGTATAGCACAGGGAACTATATTCAATATCCTATGATAAACCATAATGGAAAAGAATATTTTTAAAAAAGAAGGAATGCATGTATACGTGTAACTGAATCACTTTGCTGTACAGCAGTAAATAACACAATATTGTAAATCAGCTATACTTCTATTTAAAATAATTAATTAATTAATTAATTTTTAAAAATAAATGCTGTCATGGGCTAAACTGTGTCATCTCCAAAATTCTTATGTTGAAGCCATAACCCCCATACCTCATCCGGTGACTGTATTTGGTAACACGATCTCTAAAGAGGTAATGAAGTTAAAATGAGGTCATTAGGGTGAACTCTTATCCAGTATTACTGGTGCCCTTATAAGAATAGGAAAGTTGGATACACATAGGTACAGCAGGAAGACCATGTGAAGACACAGGGAGAACCTGGATGGCTCATCTACCAGCCAAGAAGAGAGGCCTCAGGAGAAACCCCCACCCTCCTGACACCTTGATCTCCGACTTCCAGCCTCCAGAATCGTGAGAAAATAAATTTCTGTTGTTTAAGCCAATCCGTGCTATTTTGTTTTGGCAGCCCTAGCAAACTAATACAAATAGTGATGAAAGTCCTAATGTATAGCACAGGGAACTATATTCAATATCCTATGATAAACCATAATGGAAAAGAATATTTTTAAAAAAGAAGGAATGCATGTATACGTGTAACTGAATCACTTTGCTGTACAGCAGTAAATAACACAATATTGTAAATCAGCTATACTTCTATTTAAAATAATTAATTAATTAATTAATTTTTAAAAATAAATGCTGTCATGGGCTAAACTGTGTCATCTCCAAAATTCTTATGTTGAAGCCATAACCCCCATACCTCATCCGGTGACTGTATTTGGTAACACGATCTCTAAAGAGGTAATGAAGTTAAAATGAGGTCATTAGGGTGAACTCTTATCCAGTATTACTGGTGCCCTTATAAGAATAGGAAAGTTGGATACACACAGGTACAGCAGGAAGACCATGTGAAGACACAGGGAGAACCTGGATGGCTCATCTACCAGCCAAGAAGAGAGGCCTCAGGAGAAACCCACCCTCCTGACACCTTGATCTCCGACTTCCAGCCTCCAGAATCGTGAGAAAATAAATTTCTGTTGTTTAAGCCAATCCGTGCTATTTTGTTTTGGCAGCCCTAGCAAACTAATACAAATAGTGATGAAAAGAAAATCAAATATTTTTTTTAAATAATAAATAACTTATTTTAAAGTTTATTCTTAAAAGAAATTTTCAGAATTTTAAACATTTTTCACAGTAAGAAAAAGTAGTAAAAACTTTCATGATTCACTTCTCAGAGTAAATTGGAAGGAGATGACAAGAAAAAACCCTATGGTGCCTGTTAGAGAATATGCTCTCATGGAGTGCATTTTAATGCATGAGAAATGTTATCATGATTGATAGGAAAAACTACTGTGATTGGCATATGTTAAAAAACAAAAGCAATTTTTACCTGAGAATAAATAACTTATTTTAAAGTTTATTCTTAAAAGAAATTTTCAGAATTTTAAACATTTTTCACAGTAAGAAAAAGTAGTAAAAACTTTCATGATTCACTTCTCAGAGTAAATTGGAAGGAGATGACAAGAAAAAACCCTATGGTGCCTGTTAGAGAATATGCTCTCATGGAGTGCATTTTAATGCATGAGAAATGTTATCATGATTGATAGGAAAAACTACTGTGATTGGCATATGTTAAAAAACAAAAGCAATTTATATCAAAGTAATATAATCCATAAGTGAGAAATTTAGAAGAAAAAAGTCAAATAGGTACGTCCAATTGGAAAAAAATGAAATACACTATACCTATGTCTAAAATAGAAATGCTAATCACAAATCTGAGAACATCCCTAAGATCTGAAAGTATATGAGAAAACATAGAGATCTGGGAAAAAGTGACAACCCTTTAATAAACAAGTGGTAACATTACCCATGTGTCTGGCTTCTCCTCACTTCAGGCTTCTCAGACTGGGGCTGTGTGTCCCCAGAAGCACTGGGCCACCTGCCAGTAGTAAAGCCATGTGATAAACATGGAGCATCTTCCTAGAAAGTCATCTTTTATTAAGTTTTGAAAATATGACAAACAGAGATGTCTTATGGGGTAGAAAGAAAAATTCAAAGTTTTTTTTGAATAAAACAGGACCTTTTAAGAATTGTGGTACTTGCTTAAGGTTACTTAGGGCTACTGGCATCCCAGACTCCCTGGGGTATGGGACCACTCCCTTCAGCCAGGCTACTTTTGTTGGAACGATTAAGAAGTACCTTTATCTGGTACCAGTTTTATCCTCAAGAGATGTGTATTTTATTTTGAAGGCCCCGGGGAAAAAAATATCTCGACCACTCTGTTTGAAATTCTCTTAAATTGTCCACACGACTCTTTTTGAAACAAAACATGCCTGAGGGATTATGCTATCAGTCATTCACACTTTAGTATGGATTACATCATTCCTATTTTTTCTTCTCGATATATGAAACTAACCATCTTTAGAAATGGAAGGTAGAAGGGGAGGTAATCAGGGATCCCATGGGAAAAGCTGCCAACTCTGCTGGGTAATTTGAAGGGGCTGTTTACTGAGATGCGGCAAGGTGTCGGGACCATGAGACCTACGCAGTGCCCATGAGACAGTAACAGTGGATGCTACACTATTCCCACGCCAGGCCTGAAGGGGCAGAGGTAAGGAGCGGTTCTCAAAAGTGAGACAGAACCGTATGGAGAAAGGCACAAGATGGGAGCTGTTGCCTTCAGGAGAGGGGCAAGGTCAGCCTGCAGTGACCCTGCAGGGAGGAAACTGGGTGAAGAAGCACAGTCTCGGGTCCGCACTCCTCTACCAGCCTCTGCTCTCCTGCTGGTTGGAAGCCGTTGGAAACTGCGAGAGTGAGGGAACCAACAGAAGCCATCTGCAGCCTCCAGGTGCAGAACAGGCAAGGAGAGTGGAGGGGGATCGGGAGGAAGCAACAGAAGATGCCAGCACAGACGACTGAATGGAGAGGGCCAGGAGGTGCTAGCAGGGGCTGAAAGGTGGAAAGCATTGAAAATGTTTCGACAAGAAGAGACCTTGGGTTCTGTTTTCAAAAACGTAAAGGGTTAATACAAAAAAGGATTTCGAAACTATGGATGGTACATTTCTGTTTAAGGTCAGAAGAACATTATAGATGCTGAAGATGAATAAAATGGAAATATGCTGCCCTGAGACAGTACAGTTAGCTCCTGGTGTGGCAGATACTTACGTTTGACCAACATGCTTCTCCCAACCCTCTTCCACCCCCTCTCCCAGGAACATACCCAGCCCAGGGGCCAGAGGGGCAGGCATGTGTAGTGCAGAATCACATTCTCCTGCCAGTGACTGCTCCAAGCATCGGCGTGGGATGAGTAGGGCAACCAGAATCCTTCCATCCTTCCCTGGGCTTGTATAAATTGAAGCTGAGAGAGAAAAACCACCTTTCCTTTTGTATCACCAAGCTGGAATGTTAAACGTCTGGCACTGCCTGAAGCCTTGTTCCGTGGCACATGGAAAATTCCAACCTGCAGTGGTAGAGAATGAGGACATGCACAGTGAGGAGTGATGGAGAGAGAGAAAGATAGTCTTGATGGTAACAGCTGAGTCTCTCCTTTGAGTTATCCCTTAGGTGAGTGTATTCTGTCCTTCCCTTTTTAAAAAAAAATTTTTTTTCTATTTCTTTATTTTATTTATTTGTTTGTTTTGGCTGCATTGGGTCTTCGTTGCTGCGTGCGGGCTTTCTCTAGTTGTGGCAAGTGGGGGCGACTTTTTGTTGTGGTGCGCGGGCTCCTCATTGCGGTGGCTTCTCTTGTTGTGGAGCACGGGCTCTAGGCATGCAGGCTCAGTAGTTGTGGTTTGCGGGCTCAGTAGTTGTGGCTTGCGGGCTGTAGAGCACAGGATCAGTAGTTGCGGCACACGGGCTTAGTTGCTCTGTGGGATCTTCCTGGACCAGGGCACAAACCCATGTCCCCTGCATTGGCAGGCAGATTCTTAACCACTGCACCACCAGGGAAGCCCTGTCCTTCCCTTTTATGTGAGGCAATACATTTCCCCATTTACTAGAGTGATTTGAATTTATTGATAGTTTCTGTCACTTGCAACCAAAAGAATCCTGACTAATGTTATGGACTGAATTCTGTCCCCCCTAAAAAGATGAATATGTTGAAGTCCTAACACCCAGTACCTCAGAATGTGACCTTATTTGGAAATGAGCTGTAAGACCAGACACTATAAAACTCTTAGAGGAAAACATAGGAAGAACACTCTTTGACATAAATCACAGCAAGATCTTTTTTTACCTACCTCCTAGAGTAATGGAAATAAAAGCAAAAATAACAAGATGAAAAGACAACCCTCAGAACGGGAAAAAATATTTGCAAACGAATCAACGGACAAAGGATTAATCTCCAAAATATATAAACAGCACATGCAGCTCAATATTAAAAATACAAACAACCCAATCAAAAAATGAGCAGAAGACCTAAATAGACATTTCTCCAAAGAAGACATACAGATGGCCAAGAGGCACATGGAAAGCTGCTCAACAGCACTAATTATTAGAGCAATGCAAATCAAAACTACAATGAGGTATCACCTCACACTGGTCAGAATGGGCATCATGAGAAAATCTACAAATAATAAATGCTGGAGAGGGTGTGGAGAAAGGGAACCCTCTTGCACTGTTGGTGGGAATGTAAATTGATACAGACACTATGGAGAACAGTATGGAGGTTCCTTAAAAAACTAAAAATAGAATTAACATATGACCCAGCAATCGTACTCCTGGGCATTTACCCAGAGAAAACCATAATTCAAAAAGACACATGCACCCCAATGTTCACTGCAGCACTGTTTCCAATAGCCAGGTCATGGAAGCAACCTAAATGCACACCGACAGATGAATGGATAAAGAAGATACAGTACATATATACAATGGAATATTACTCAGCAATAAAAAGGAATGAAATTGGGTCATATGTAGAGATGTGGATGGACCGAGAGACTGGATGTGACACATGTATACAATGGAATATTACTCAGCCATAAAAAGAAATGAAATTGAGTTATTTGTAGTGAGGTGGAGGGACCTAGAGTTTGTCATACAGAGTGACGTAAGTCAGAAAGAGGAAAACAAATATTGTATATTAACGCATATATGTGGAATCTAGAAAAATGGTGCAGATGAACCAGTTTGCAAGGCAGAAATAGAGACACAGATGTAAAGAAGAAACGTATGGACACCAAGGGGGGATAGCGGGGCAGGGTGGTGGTGGTGTGATGAATTGGGAGTTTGGGATTGACATATATACACTAATATGTATAAAATAGATAACTAATAAGAACCTGCTGTATATTAAAAAAAAAAGAATGTCTACTACTAATAAGATTCATTAATAAGCAACATTTTATTTTATTTTTATTTATTTATTTTTTAAACATCTTTATTGGAGTATAATTGCTCTACAATGGTGTGTTAGTTTCCGCTACATAACAAAGTGAGTCAGCTATATGTATACTTATATCCCCATATCCCCTCCCTCTTGCGTCTCCCTCCCACCCTCCCTATCCCACCACTCTAGGTGGTCACAAAGCACCGAGCTGATCTCGCTGTGCTATGCAGCTGCTTCCCACTAGCTATCTGTTTTACATTTGGTCTTACATTTAGGTCTTTAATCCATTTTGAGTTATTTTTGTGTATGGTGTTAGGGAGTGTTCTAATTTCATTCTTTTACATGTAGCTGTCCAGGTCTCCCAGCACCACTTATTGAAGAGACTGTCTTTTCTCCACTGTATATCCTTGCCTCCTTTGTCATAGATTAGTTGACCATAGCTGTGTGGTTTTATCTCTGGGCTTTCTATCCTGTTCCATTGACCTAAATTTCTGTTTTTATGCCAGTACCATACTGTCTTCATTACTGTAGTTTTGTAGCATAGTCTGGAGTCAGGAAGTCTGATTCCTCCAGCTTGGTTTTTTCTCTCAAGATTGTTTTGGCTATTCGGGGTCTTTTGTGTCTCCATACATATTTTAGGATTTTTTGTTCTAGTTCCATTAAAAATGACATTGGCAATTTGATAGGGATTGCATTGAATCTGTAGATTGCTTTGGGTAGTATAGTCATTTTCACAATATTGATTCTTCCAATCCAAGAACATGGTGTATCTTTCCATCTGTTTGTGTCATCTTTAATTCTTTCATCAGTGTCATATAGTTTTTTGAGTACAGGTCTTTTACCTCCTTAGGTAGGTTTATTCCTAGGTATTTTATTCTTTTTGTTGCAATGCTGAATGAGATTGTTTCCTTAATTTCTCTTTCTGATCTTTCATTGTTAGTGTATAGGAATGCAAGAGATTTCTGTGCATTAATTTTGTATCCTGCAACTTTACCAAATTCATTGATTAGCACTAGTAGTCTTCTGGTGGCATCTTTAGGATTATCCATATATAGTATCATGTCATCGGCAAACAGTGACAGTTTTACTTCTTCTTTTCCAACTTGTATTCCTTTTATTTCTTTTTCTTCTCTGATTGCCGGGCTAGGACTTCCAAAACTATGTTGAATAATAGTGGCAAGAGTGGACATCCTTGTCTTGTTCCTGATCTGAGAGGAAATGCTTTCAGTTTTTCACCATTGAGAATGTTTGCTGTGGGTTTGTCGTATACGGCCTTTATTATGTTGAGGTAGGTTCCCTCTATGCCCACTTTCCGGAGAGTTTTTATCATAAATGGGTGTTGAAGTTTGTCAAAAGCTTTTTCTGCATCTATTGAGATGATCTTATGGTTTTTATTCTTCAATTTGTTAATATGGTG
>NC_041228.1:66004250-66004828 GCF_002837175.3 Physeter macrocephalus | reverse complement strand
ACTGCTTTCGCTGCATCCCATAGGTTTTGGATCGTCGTGTTTTCATTGTCATTTGTCTCTAGGTATTTTTTTATTTCCTCTTTGATTTCTTCTGTGATTGCCTGGTTATTTAGTAACGTATTGTTTAGCCTCCATGTGTTTGTTTTTTACCTTTTTTTCCCTTAATTGATTTCTAATCTCATAGCCTTGTGGTCAGAAAAGATGCTTGATATGGTTTCTATTTTCTTACATTTAACCGAGGCTTGATTTGTGATCCAAGATGTGATCTATCCTGGAGAGTGTTCTGTGTGCACTTGAGAAGAAAGTGTAATCTGCTGTTTTTTGATGGAATGTCCTATAAATATCCATTAACTCTATCTTGTCTATTCTGTCATTTAAAGCTTGTGTTTCCTTATTAATTTTCTGTCTGGATGATCTGTGCATTGGTATAAGTGAGGTGTTAAAGTCCCCCACTATTATTGTGTTACTGTCAATTTCCTCTTTTATGGCTGTTAGCATTTGCCTTATGTATTGAGGTGCTCCTATTTTGGGTGCATAAATATTTACAATTGTTATATCTTCTTCTTGGATTGATCCCT
>NC_041228.1:65969652-66003738 GCF_002837175.3 Physeter macrocephalus | reverse complement strand
TTCCCACTTAGAGAAGTTCCTTTAGCATTTGTTGTAGAGCTGGTTTGGTGGTGCTGAATTCTCTTAGCTTTTGCTTGTCTGTAAAGCTTTTGTTTTCTGTGTCAGATCTGAATGAGATCCTTGCCAGGTAGAGTAATCTTGGTTGTAGGTTCTTCCCTTTCATCACTTTAAATATATCATGCCACTCTTTTTTGGCTTGTAGAGTTTCTGCTGAGAAATCAGCTGTTAACCTTATGGGAGTTCCCTTGTATGTTATTTGTCATTTTTCCCTTGCTGCTTTTAATAATTTTTCCTTGTCTTTAATTTTTGTCAACTTGATTAAATTAACACGTGTCTCGGCATGTTTCTCCTGGGGTTTACCCTGCCTGGGACTCTCTGCGCTTCCTGGACTTAGGTGGCTATTTCCTTTCCCATGTTAGGGAAGTTTTCAACTATAATCTCTTTGTATATTTTCTTGGGTCCTTTCTCTCTCTCTTCTTCTTCTGGGACCCCTATAATGAGAATGTTGGTGTGTTTAATGTTGTCCCAGAGGTCTCTTAAGCTGTCTTCATTTCTTTTCATTCTTTTTTCTTTATTCTGTTCCGTGGCAGTGAATTCCACCATTCTGTCTTCCAGGTCACTTATCTGTTCTTCTGCCTCAGTTATTCTGCTATTGATCCCTTCTAGTGTATTTTTCATTTCAGTTATTGTATTGTTCATCTCTGTTTGTTTGTTCTTTAATTCTTCTAGGTGTTTCTTCTTTAAATCCTCTAGGTCTTTGTTAAAGATTTGGCTATTTCCTTTCCCATGTTAGGGAAGTTTTCAACTATAATCTCTTTGTATATTTTCTTGGGTCCTTTCTCTCTCTCTTCTTCTTCTTCTTCTCGATCTTTGCCTCCATTCTTTTTCCAAGGTCCTGGATCGTCTTCACTATCATTATTCTGAATTCTTTTTCTGGAAGGTTTCCTTCTCCACTTCATTTAGTTGTTTTTCTGGAGTTTCATCTTGTTCCTTCATCTGCTACATAGTTCTCTGCCTTTTCATTTTGTCTATCTTTCTATGAATGTGGTTTCTGTTCCACAGGCTGCAGGTTTGTCAGTAATAGACATTCTTCATTGGAGTTACCCTCCAGCTTCCTCTAAGGAAGGCTGCCAGAACACCTGGCAGTGAACAAATCTCATCACCATTTGACATCTTGCCAGAATTCTTACAACCATCAACCTTTCAAAAGAAGCCCCTGGTTAACGGATCTTGCAGACAACAAGACTGCGATACTCAGTACTTAGATGGAAGGCCTCTCGTAAAACAAGCATGCTTCAAAAACATCACATTACCATTTTCCCCTTTGGTTGAACTGACCTCTTTTTAAGATTCTAATGACCTAAAATCAAGTTTTAATTTATACATTCCATTGCATATTCTTAGACAGTATTTAGAGCTCATGTAATTTTGCTCTGCCAATACAAAATGATGGGCAAGATCCAAACCCTTACTTAGAGTTCAGACTTAGCTCTTCTTTCAGGCAATGGAATTCTCTTTACAGGTGCACAGGTAAGTGATTTTACTTTTTACCCTTGGTGTGCACACATTCATTCTCACAGGTACCCATCAGATTTATACCGGGGGAAAATTAGAAGGAATGAGAACTATTCAAATCACACTACCTTAAATGATTTAGGAACCATTTTGCAAATGTGAATTTATTTGTAGATGACAGTGCATGTTCTCCACCAGGTGGTGTCACATCACAGCCAGGACCAAGATGGACGAGAACAAGGAGCCACAGCTTGTGACTGGCTACTTCATGGGCTCCTCCCAGTCATTTCATTTGTCTCTCAATAACACAAGACTGTTTCATCTTTTTAAACTTTTCCAGTTTCACTTAGCACATCCTGGCAGTGTTACTCTGTACCTACAATGCCCCTACCCATTGTAGATTCTCAGTATATTCAGGGCACAAGAACCCTAAAGAAAAGACAGGCCTCAGTCAGGTGTGCTGTAAATCTAATGTAGTTAAGCCTCAGGGCCTCTCACTTGCACGACTCCTAACAAGACCCTGGGAGGGTCCCTATACATATGTTCACACATTCCTATGTTTTTATAAAGTTTGCAAAGGTAAGATGTTTTCGCTGTAATCCATGAAGACCTTGGTCTCTCTCCAGTGCAACTTCCTCTCCTATCTGTTAGCACTGGAATTGCCGTGGGCATTTGTGGGATCCACGTAACGTGAAATAAGGCTGGGGAGTCATTTTGTTCGTATAGCTTTCTTATTCACAGTTAGATTGAGACTGGCTGTCCCAGAGCAGGGATGGCATCCAGGAATACACATAAGCACACAATAACTACTCACTAAAAATCAGGACTTAAAGTTGTAGTGTTCAAGGTCACACTGTGACATTGTGCCTGCCAGCTTACAGAGAGCGCTAAGAAATAAGGTTTGAAGTATACTGTATCAGGGCTCTGCAGAGAAACACAAGAGGGCGGGGTGGGTGGGGAAAAAGAGAGAGAGACGATAGGTAGGTAGGTAGATAGATAGATAGATAGATAGATACAGGTAGACAGGTAAGATATTGATTTATTATAAGGAAGTATGGGGGCTGAGAAGTCTCAAGATCTAGAGTCAGCAAACTAGAGACCCAGGAGAGCAGTTGGGATAAGTTCTCGTCTGAAAGCCAGCAAGCTCAAGACCCAAGAAAAGCTGATTTTTCAGTTCAATCCAAAGGCAGGAAAAGACCCATGTCCCAGCTCAAAGAGTCAGGCAGAAAGAGTCCCCTCTTACCCAGTCTTTTTGTTCGGTTCAGATCTTCAATTGATTGGATGAGGCCAACCACATTAGAGAGAACTGTCTGCTTTACTCAGCCTACTAAATAATTCAAAAGTTAATCTTACTCAGAAACAGCCTCACAGACACACCCAGAATAATGTTTAGCCAAATGTCTGAGCACCCCGTGACACAGTCAAGTTGACACCTAGAATTAAACATCACATGTACCAAAACCAGAAACTCCTGACAAATCTTACAGCTCACATGTGATGGATTCTTACCGGAGATTTTCCCAAATTTGACAACAATCCTAAAACTTGCATAATATCACCAATAATGAATTGTGAAGCCGAAACAGACTTCTCTAAACTATCCATAATAAAATAAATTGATCAGTCACGAAAGAAAAACCTAAGTTTTCTTTTTATTCTCTCTATAGAAAATATTATAAAATTACTGTCAAATGAAGAAACAATCAAAGAGTATGCAGTCACGGAACTTAGAAGAGGGAGTTCCCTGGTGGTCTAGTGGTTAGGATTCAGTGCTTTCACTGCCCTGGCCCAGATTTAACCCCTGGTCAGGACTTAGATCCCTGCAAGCTGCCTGGCATGGCCAAAATTTAAAAAAAAAACTTCAGAATAAAAAAGTATCAAAGATGTATGTCTGGCAGTTAATTAATAAAAACTATTATGTTACTAACACAACATTGTAAATTAACTATATTTCAACTTATAGTTGAAACAAACAAAAATATTATATTATTTTTCTGGATTATTTTTATGTCTGTGGTATTTGTTAGCTCTTTAAAATTTATAATTTGTTGGGATTTCTTTTTCAGTCTAAGTAAATGTCTTCTTTCACATCTAATTTTGTGTTTGTAATTTTGTATTCTTTTTATATATATATATTTTTTTGGCCACACCATGTGGCTTGCGGGATCTAGTTCCCTGACCAGGGATTGAACCCAGGCCATGGCATTGAAAGCACCTAGTCCTAACCACTGGACCACCAGGGAATTTCTCATGCCATCTTACAATAAGGTGTGACACATAAATCTTAGATGACCTGAGCAGAGAAGAAGCTGGGTGTAGAGGGAGGAGAGAGACCTGAGGTAATTTGTCAGATTAACATCGAAAACTTCCCAAGTCAGGATGTACCATAAAAGTACAGCAGTGATGGGAAACAGTGCTTTCTAGAACTAGGGTGGCTATCCCTAGCCAGTAGCCAAATGAAGCTGGTTGATACGGAAGTCATAGGAACTCAGGAAAGCCAAAGTGAAATCAGTATATAGGCCTGATGTTGGCTGAAGCTAAGTTAGCAAATTAAGTTCTGGGAGAAGCAAGATGGGAAAAAGAGGTCTGCAGGGACCAGGTAGACAGAAGAAGGCCTGGGCATGACACATCTAAGATGCAGGGACCAAGGCCACCCTCTTGGTACTGGCATACAGAGGCTACCTGCCAACATGGTGAGGCAATCTTGGCCCTCAAAAGAGGAAGGCCCTGAGAAATGAGATTCAATGACAGGAAAAACTAAGTTGAGAGGAGAATAGAGCCATGGAATAGAGCCAGGAAAGATCAGAATGGGGTACCACACTCTACGGCCAGGTCAACCAGGAGGCAGCATGGAGGTCCCGGATGAGTTGAAGGTGAGCCCTGCCTAAATCAGGGAGGTACACAGAGTGGGAGACACAGGCAAGCAGCTTCGATTGTCATAGATAGTTCCCGAATCTATGGCAACCAATCCCATTGTCCAAACTGCAGAAAAGCAAGGAGATTAAGGCACCCTGGGGATTTTCAACCATTAGAAGGTGTTGATCAAGGAGACATGGATAAAGGAGATGCTATAGCAGCCAGAAGGAGGAAACGGAAATTAGTTGATTACCAAGTCCTAAAAGACCACAGCAGAGAGGAGGAAGCTTCACCGTATTTTTTAATGTGAGGGGACAAGGGAATCAATGAAAACACAGGACAATATCCTTTGAAGCTGGCAGTTAGGAGTGAGGGCGGGGAGACAAAAGAGATTAAACTCAACTTCATTCATCGTGCCCAGTCTGGTGAGCAGTGCTCATAGGAGATTTGATGAAGGAAAAGGCTGAAACTAGTGGCTAAAATGGACCCTGGGGGATTATCAGTTAACATTCACTACCATGGAAAAGCAAGAGCTGGTTCTACAGCACAGTAAGTTATGGAGTCATGAAGAGGTTCAAAATCATTTTTCTGTGGCAGGTGGACTGTCCAGGCAGCTGTGAGTATCAGTTTTTTTAATTGGGTGAGTAGAAAATGTCATAAGCTCACAGTAATTACAGAGCAACAAAGGAAAATGATCTCTCTCCGTGGTTTTTAAAGGGCTAACAGTGCCCTTTGGCTCTGTCTGGTTCCAGGAATTATACACTCATGATAACTGCAAAGCAGCCCCACACAAAGGAGCCCTATTTTCCATTCTTCATCTACTCTTACTCCAATCTGCAGAGGCAAAAATAGAATGCTGTTATAATGCTGGTCATAACAGGGGAGAGAATGCCTCAGGCAAGAACATAAATGGAAAAAAATATATTACATTTGGATTATAAAAATCACACTCAGTGGTTTATACAGCATAGAGAGAAAGAAAATCATAGTTTAACACACTGGCAAGTGGGACTAACTATTTTTAAAATAAAGCTTTTTAATGATACAAATGAATGAATGTTAATTAAGATAGAAATATCCCACATGATTCACTCTTCATTTTAATTAAGAACACTGTAAGCAGTTTTCACTTATTTTTCAGAATAATGATTTTGGTTAGTGGACTACCATAGTAATCTCCCAAATAACACTTTACACAGTGAAAAGCAAAATGATGGAAAGATTTTACAAATTCTTAGGTCCATATGTAAAATGGTTCATAGATATTGAGACATATTAATAAATGGTAAGAATTGTAAAGCCAACACATACTGTTCTGCTGTCTATTATCTTTACTGCCTGCAATTACAGAAATATGTCAAGAAGATTTTGAGTGGTTTAAAGTTTTCATATATGGGCCAACTAATATTTGGCAAGGGAACCAAGAATACTCAATGGGGAAAAGATAGTCTCTTCAATAAATGGCGATGGGAAAACTCGATATTCACATGCAAAAGAATGAAACTGGACCGCTATCTTACACCACTCACAAAAATTAACTCAAAATGGATTAGGGACTTAACTGTAAGACCTGAAGCTTTAAAACTCCTAGAAGAAAACATAAGAAAAAAAGTCCCTTGTCATTGGTCTTGGAAATGATTTTTTTGGCTATGACACCAAACACACGAGCAACAAAATTTTGGGTCTTCATCAAACTAAAAATGTTCTGCATAGCAAAAGAAACAATCAACAAAATGAAAAGGCAACTTACAGAATGGGAGAAAGTATTTGTAAACCATATATCTGATAAGGGGTTAATATCCATAATACATAAGAAATTTATATAACTCAATAGCAAAAAATCAATAGCAAGAAATAAATAAATAAATTCGATTTTTAACTGGGCAAAAGACTTAAGTAAATGGGTCTTCAAAAGAAGACATACAATTTGCCAAAAGGTATATAAAAAGATACTCAACATCATTGATCATCAGGGTGATGCAAATCAAAACCACAATGAAATATCACCTCACACTTGTTAGAATGGCTATAATAAAAAAGACAAGGGCCTTCCCTGGTGGCGCAGTGGTTACGAATCCGCCTGCCAATGCAGGGGACACGGGTTCGAGCCCTGGTCCGGGAAGATCCCACATGCCGCGGAGCAACTAAGCCCGTGTGCCACAACTACTGAGCCTGCGCTCTAGAGCCCACGAGCCACAACTACTGAGCCCACGTGCCACAACTACTGAAGCCTGTGCACCTAGAGCCCGTGCTCCACAATAAGAGAAGCCACTGCAATGAGAAGCCTGCGCACCACAACGAAGAGTAGCCCCCGCTCACCACAACTAGAGAAAGCCCGCACGCAGCAACAGAGACCCAAGACAGCCAAAAATAAAAAATAAAATAAATAAATTTAATTTAATTTAAAAAAAAAAAAAAAAAAAGACAAAAGATGTGGTGATTGATGTTAACTATAGTTATTGTGGTGAATATTTCACAATATATACACATATTGAATTATGTAGTACACCTGAAACCAATATAATGTTATATACAAATTATATCTCAATTTTTAAAATGAAGGGGAAAAAAAGACAAGAGATAACAAGTGCTGGTAAAATGTGGAGAAAAGGAAACCCTTGTGCACTGTTGGTGGGAATGTGAGTTGGTACAGCCACTATGGAAAACAGTATGGATGTTCCTCAAAAACCTAAGAATGAAACTACCATATGATCCAGCAATCACACTTCTGGGTGTATATCCAAAGGAAATTATATCACAATCTCGAATAAATATCTGCACTCCCTTGTTCATTGCTGCATTATTTACAATACCCAAGATGTGGAAACAACCTAAGTGTCCATCGACAAATGAATGGATAAAGAAAATGTCGCCTATACAATGGAATATTATTCAGCCATAAAAAAGAAGGAAATCCTGACATTTGTGACAGTACGGATGGACCTTAAGAGCACTGTGCTATGTGCAATAAGTCAGCTAGAGAAAGACGAATGCTGTATGTTATTGCTTATATGCGGAATCTAAAAAAAAAAAAAAAAAAACCAAAGCGTAGATTGGTTGGTTGGCAGGGGCATGGATGCGAGGGAGGGTGGCCAAAGAATACAAACTTCCAGATATAGAATGCACACGTTCTGGGGTCCTAATATGCAACATGATGGCCATAGTTAACAGTATTTTATTGGATGCTTGAAAGTTGCTAAGAGAGTACATCTTAAAAGTTCTCATCACAGAAAAAAAACGGTAACTATGTGAGGTGAGCGATGTGTTAACTAATCTTACTGTGGTAATCATATCTCACTATACATATATATCAAATCATCACACTGTACACCTTAAACTTACCTAATGTTATATGTCGGTTATATCTCAAAAAAGCTGCACGAACCTGTATCCCCTGCATCGGCAGGCGGATTCTCACCCACTGCGCCACCAGGGAAGCCCCTGGAAACAATTTTTAAATAAAGTTTCACAGAGACTTTGGACAAGTCTTTAGGGTTCTAAAAAATTTAACAAATTCTGTTAACTATTGCCAGAGGAATAACTGGCCAGAGTCCAACAAGCTAATATATGCAGAAACATTGGCAAACATACAAGACCCCACTGTTTTGATTTGTTTGTTTGCGTGTTTTTTTTCGTGTGTGTCAACATATATTTTATTCATTTTAAAAATTCTTTTCCAGTGTCATGGAACTATAATAACAAAAAATGTATAGATTTAAGGCATACAACATGATGGTTTGACATAAGGCCCCACTGTTGCTAGTATCATGGCTTTGAAAATTCCTCTGGGGACTTCCTTGGTGGTCCAGTGGTTAAGACTCCACGCTCCCAATGCAGGGGACCCAGGTTCGATCCCTGGTTGGGGAACTAGATCCCACATGATGCAACTGAAGATCCCGCACACCACAACGAAGATCCCGCACACCACAACAAAGATCCCACTAAGGATTGGGTCCATGTTGCATAGGGTCTTAGTTGCAGTCTTGCTGCCACTAAGACCCAACACAACCAAATAAATAAATAAATATTTTTTTAAATAAAATAAAATAAATAAAAATTCTTCTGGAATACTGGAATTAAAGATGAAATAGAGACCCCAGGAAAATAGGTGTATCCTGTATTGTCATGTTTCAATAACTAGCCTCTGCCCAAAAATATATTCTCCCATTTAACAAGGAAGAAAAATAGGACAAGAGAAATGCACTCAAACTAAGATGTAAATAGACTCATTATGTAACTATCTGTCTAAAAATAAGAAATAAAAATAAGCTCGTTGTATCTTCTACAGATTATTTAGATGCCCAAGATGTTTGTTACATTAAAAAGAGCTTTAAGGTTTTTAAAAAATGATTAAATTGTGTATTTATTTGGAATTATGAATCTGGTCACCTCGCACTTGCCAAAGAAAAATATATAAAGAAAGATTGGGGACTTCCCTGGTGGCACAGTGGTTAAGAGTCCGCCTGCCAATGCAGGGACACGGGTTCAAGTCCTGGTCCGGGAAGATCCTACATGCCGCGGAGCAGCTAAGCCCATGCGCCACAACTACTCAGCCTGCGCTCTAGAGCCCACGAGGCACAATTACTGAACCCGCGTGCCACAACTACTGAAGCCCATGTGCCTAGAGCCCGTGCTCTGAAACAAGAGAAGCCACCACAATGAGAAACCCACGCACCACAACGAAGAGTAACCCCGGCTCGCCACAACTAGAGAAAGCCCACGAGCAGGAACGAAGACCCAATGCAGCCAAAAATAAATAAATAAATTTATAGGAAAAAAAAAAAGAAAGAAAGATTGGGTGTGGGGAGAGCCCTAATCTTCTCCACTCCCATTAGAAATATTCTATAAGACATATTTAGATATGGAGTACAATTATCTCCACACTGTTAACGGGAGACATGATGTTGAGTATAAAAGGCCATGACTAAGAGAGGAGAGGGAGGAGAGGAAGAAGAGGAAGAGGAGAGAGAGAGAAGAGAGGAGAGAAATGGCTGCGTGCAGGTTGGATGCACCATCATATTGAAATGAAGCCAGGAGGCAGCAGACAGAGTTTTCCAAGCGCTGGCATCGTGGGTGGTGGTTGAGGACAGACATAAAAGCTGCAGAATTAACTAGTCTCAAGACGACAAATGGAACTCTGGCATACAGTTGTTGGCCTGAGAACTGACTCAGCCTTCCAGGTGCTGGGGAGGATTTGATTCTTCCCTGCAAACAACTTCCAGTGACCTTGGGAGGTCCAGAAGTGAATCAGGACTTCAGGTGCTGGTGCAGGCTGATTCCTTTTTAAGAAATTACCAAACCGGTCAGAATTTGACCCATCCAAGCAGTTTATCCCCCAATTTTAAGTGACAAAAGATGTGACCAGTAATTAGAATTGATTATATCTAAACATGAATATGAACATATCTAGGAGGGAATTTGCAAAATAAAAAGTTATGTTGAAGCCATACAGGACTTTTTTCTTTGAAAAGGTTGCTACATTATTTTTGCCATTTCAAAAGCAATTACACACACAAAAAAAAAGAAAAGCAATTACGGGACTTCCCTGGTGGTCCAGTGGGTAAGATTCTGCACTCCCAAACCAGGGGGCCCCAGGTTCGATCCCTGGTCGGGGAACTAGATCCCGCATGTCGCAACTAAGAGTTCACATGCCGCAACTAAGAAGTCCGCGTGCCACAACGAAGATCCTGCATGCGGCAACTAAGTCCCAGTGCAGCCAAAATTTAAAAATAAGTAAATAATAAATAAATATTTTTTTAAAAAAGCAATTACAAGGAAAAGTAAAAAAACAAATGATGATCTGTGAGAAAATATTTACAACTTAAATCACAGAAAACTAATATATGAAAAGTTCTTAAATTTTGAGGAAAAATCTCTATAGAAAAATAAAGCTTAGAAAACAGTTTTCAGAAAAAAGAAAGTTCATTTGCTTGTTAACATGTGAGAAAAGATGCTTAACCTTCACTCAAAGAAGGGAAATGTAAATTTAAACTGCACTGAGAGGCTTCCCTGGTGCGCAGTGGTTAAGAACCCGCCTGACAATGCAGAGGACATGGGTTCAAGCCCTGGTCCAGGAAGATCCCACATGCCGTGGAGCAACTAAGCCCGTGCACCACAACTACTGAGCCTGCGCTCTACAGCCCACATGCTGCAACTACCGAAGCCTACGTGCCTAGAGCCCGTGCTCTGCAACAGGAGAAGAAGCCTGTGCACCACACCGAAGAGTAGGCCCTGCTCGTCACAACTAGAGAAGGCCCGCATGCAACAATGAACACCCAACGCAACCAAAAAAAAAAAAAAAAAAAACCTGCACTGAGTTATAATTTCTCACATATCAGATGGGCAAATTCTCACATATCAGATGGGCAAAACTCCAAAAGCTTGACAATACATGCTCCTGGTGACACTGTGAGGAAACCAGCAGGCTCATACATTGCTGGTGAGAGGTAATTACAGATGCACTTCCCGTTAGACCCAGCAGTCTCACTTCTAGGAACCTACCCTATAGAAGGATTAATACCGAACAACAGATTCACAGGGTAAATCATTACGGAATTGTTTGTAATAGCAGAAGATTGGAAACTCCCAAATGTTCACAGTAAGGAACTGATTGAATAAACTACCCACACAATAAAGTATATACAGTCACAGTGGTTTCCAGTATACATTAAGGGAAAGAAATGCACTACCGTATATATCAAATGCTATCTTTTATGTAAAAAAAGATCAAATAAGAAATATATATTTATATATACATATGCACATACATATGTATGTATATTTTTAAATTTAGCTTATTTTTCCAAAAACTCTGGGAAGATAAACCAGAAATGAATACTAATAAGAGTCAGCAAGTTAGCACAGGGAGGTAGAGAGTGAAGAACAGGGAGAAGGGAGAAAGATGGAAGCAAAACTTTCCTGAATATACCCTTTTGTGTAGTTTTGATTTTTGACCCATGTAAATATTTTGAATGTTCAAAGAATATATTAGATTAAATCAAAAAGACAAAGCAACCCTAAAGTTGAGAAGAAACAGAAACAAACATTTCTATATCAACTGACACAAAGCAAAACTTCATTTCAAGTGACTTTTAGAACACACATTTGGACTATACATTTCTTAGTGGGTTATAGTCCAAAGACTAAAAGAATTACCAAAAAAGTCCTCAAAATTCACTTAGAGTTTTTATTGTTGTAATGATGCAATAAGACAGATATTGTAATTTTGAAGCCCGTTTATGAATCTACTAGGATCAAGCAAATAATACATTAATTTTTTAAATTTTCTAGTAAAAGAGAAAAGAAATTTAAATATAAAACCAATAAGTTAAGAAAACCTCATAATGTTACAATTTTTTACAATAGCTGTATTGAAATATAATTCACATACCATAAAATTAACCTTTATTTAAAGTGTAAAATTCAGGACAGTTGACCCTTGAACAGCTCAGAGGTAAAGGGCACTAACTCTCCACAGTCAAAAATCCAAGTATAATTTATGGTCGGCCCTCCCTACACAGTTCCTCCCTATTCGTGGTTCTGCACCTGCAGATTCAACCAACCTTGGATCATGTAGTATTGCTGTATTTATTATCGAAAAAAATCCGTGTGTAAGTGGACCTGCACAGTTTAAACTCATGTTGTTCAAGGATCAACTGCAGTTTTTAAGCATATGCACAGAACTGTGCAACCATCACCACTAATTTCAAAACATTTTCGTCAACCCCAAGCGAAACCCCACATCCATTAGCAGTCACTCCCGTTCCCCCTATCCCTACCACTCGGCAACCACCAATCTATTTTCTGTCTTCATAGATTTGTTTATTCTGGACATTTCATATAAGTGGAATGACACGGAACTTCCCTGGTCGTCCAGTGGTTAAGAATCTGCTTTCCAATGCAGGGGATGTGGCTTCGATCCCTGGTCAGGGAACTAAAATCCCACATGCCGCAGGGCAACTAAGCCCATGCGCCACAACTACTGAGCCCACACGCTCTGGGAGCCTGCACACCATAACTAGAGAAGCACGCACCGCAACAAAAAAGATCCGGCATGCCGCAACTAAGACCCGATGCAGCCAAATAAAATAAATAAATAAATATTTTTTAAAATAAATGGAATGACACAGCATATGGTCATTCGTAACTTACTACTCTGACTTAGCAAAATGTACCAAAATCTGTACTACTTTCCTGCGGCCACTGTAACAACCAACCACAAACTGGATAACTTAAAACAACAGGATTTTATTCTCTCACCATTCTCAGGGCCAGAAGTCCAAAATCAAGGTATCAGTAAGGACGAGCTCCCTCCTAAGGTTCTGGGGGACCTTATGTTCCTTCTCTCTTCCAGCTTCTGGTGGGTCCAGGCATTCCTTGACTGGTGGCCACATCACTCCAATCTCCACCACCATGGTCACATTGCCTGCCATTTCTCTGTCTTCTGTGTGTCTCTTATAAGGACACTTGTCATTGGATTTAGGGCCAACTTGAATAATCCAAGATGATCTCATTTCAAGGTCCTAACATGATTACATATTCAAAGAGCTTTTTTCCAAATAAAGTAACATTCACAGGCTCCAGGGATTAGGACATGGACATATCTTTGTGGAGGCTCATTCAACCCACTACAGTCTGTCGTCAAATGCCCCCAAATTCACAACCACCCCGCATGCAAAATACATTCACTCAATCCCAACATCCCCAAAAGTCTCAGCCCATTGTAGCATCAACTTTGAGTCCAAAATCCCAACTAAATGTCATCAATTCAAAAGTCCTAAATCTTATCACCTAAATCATCTAAATCAGGTATGGGAGAGACTCTGGGTATGAGCCATCCTTGGGAAAAATTCTCCATCTCTAGATCTGTGAGATGTAAAAATATGTTATCTGCTTCCAAAAAACTGTGGAAATCCAGCAGGGCAAATTCTGTTAGGTTTTAAAGCCTAAGTGTAATTCTCCATGCCCTGTGTCTTGCTGCTCCATAGGACTCAGTACCAATGGCTCCACTGCCCTCTGCCTCTGTACATGCGGTTCTACTCTCAGGGCCCAAGGCTGAGACTCCGAGAGTCATTCTTCCTTTTTCTTGAGAGTAGCACAGGTTTGCAGCTGAGTAGCTCTGTCAGCCATTTCCTGCCTGTAGAATGTTGGAAGTTCAACAGCCTTCTTTCATTTAGTCCAGCCTCTGTCCCTTTCAGTCCAAGATAGCAATGTTCCTGCTGATATAACATTCTCAAAACCTTGTGAGTCTCCTATGTAAGTCATGGTACACCACATTAGACAAGAGCCTTCCTCGATTATCTCATCTCTATTCCTCACTTCTTGATTGGATTCATGAGTCATACACTTAATATTTTCAGCAAGAATTTGTCCAGCCAACCACACTCTTGCCTTCTCTCCGGAGCATGATTTTCTAATAGTGAATTCCCTAAGTTTAGCATATTTGGCAATCTGGATAGGCTGAGAAGTTCATAAATCATCAAGTACTAGTCCTTTTTGCCTAACAGTTTATTCCTCAATGTATTGCTTTCCTATGGCATTTTACTGTAAGCAGCAAGAAGAAAGTAAGCCACACCTTCAACACTTTGCTTGGAAATCTCCTCAGCTAAATACCCCAGTTCCAATCAAAATCCACATATTTTGTATAGAAATTGACAAAACGATTCTAAAATTCATATAGAAAGGCAAAGTACACAGAATAGCCAAACAACTGTATATTGTATACTGTAGTATGCTACCTAATATCAAGACTAATTAAGGCAGTGTGGCATTGGCACAACAAACAGATCAATGGAACAGAGTAAAGGGCCCAGAAATAGACTCATACATGTATGAAAAAATGGCTTTTCGCGGGTGGTGGTGGTGGTGGTGTGATAAATTGGGAGAATGGGATTGACATATATACACTAATATGTATAAAATGGATAACGAATAAGAACCTGCCGTATAAAAAATAAATAAAATAGGGCTTCCCTGGTGGCACCGTGGTTGAGAGTCCGCCTGCCGATGCAGGGGACACGGGTTCGTGCCCCGGCCCGGGAAGATCCCACATGCCGCGGAGCGGCTGGGCCCGTGAGCCATGGCCGCCGGGCCTGCGCGTCCGGAGCCTGTGCTCCTCAACGGGAGAGGCCGCCGCAGTGAGAGGCCCGCGTACCGCAAAAAAAAAAAAAAAAAAAGAAAAGAAAGAGGAGGAAGGGAGTTCCCTGGTGGTCTGGTGGTTAGGATTTGGTGCTTTCACTGCTGAGGCCCCGGTTCAATTCCTGGTCGGGGAACTGAGATCCCGCAAGTCATGCGTCGAAAGGGGAGGAAAGAGAGAAAGAGAAGAAGGAGAAGAAGAACGTTCCCTCTGTTTTCGATACTAATCACGGGGAGACTAAGATTCCTACCACGAAGATTGCCTTTATGCTCCCTGGGGAGCAGGTGCTCTTCAGCACCCACCTGGGGAAGCTGTGCACACACCCAGGCAAGAGCTTCCCTGCAGGATCACAGCAGAAGCCTGTGCAGGTTGTGACTGCACAAGGGCACCACATAATAGGCATTGAGGATTTGTATACTTATTATTACAATTTTCCAAAAGAGAGAAACGTGGAGCTCACAGGGGTCCTGTAAATTAGGTTGAGATTAAGAGAAAAAGAAGTGAACAAATATTCAGGTCCTAAAGGATTAAAGCTTGGACTAGAATATTATATAGCATTGTTTCGGTTAACCAAGCTGCTTTGTGCTTAATCAGAAAAAAAGAATTTCCTCTGGAGACATTTTTTTTTTTTTTTTTCCCGGTACGCGGGCCTCTCACTGCTGTGGCCTCTCCCGTTGCGGAGCACAGGCTCAGCGGCCATGGCTCACGGGCCCAGCCGCTCCGCGGCACGTGGGACCCTCCCGGACCGGGGCGCGAACCCGCGTCCCCCGCATCGGCAGGCGGACGCGCAACCACTGCGCCACCAGGGAAGCCCCCTATGGAGACATTTTATATGATTTAACATTACTTTTTAAAAATAACTTTATTTATTTTATTATTTTTGGCTGCATTGGGTTTTTGTTGCTGGGCGGGCTTTCTCTAGTTGCGGTGAGCAGGGGCTACTCTTTGTTGCGGTGCGCGGGCTCTAGGCATATGGGCTTCAGGAGCTGTGGCTCACAGGCCCTAGAGCGCAGGCTCAGTAGTTGCAGTGCACGGGCTTAGTTGCTCCGCGGCATGTGAGAGCTTCCTGGACCAGGGTTGGAACCCGTGTCCCCTGCATTGGCAGGCGGATTCTTAACCTCTGCACCACCAGGGAAGTCCCTGATTTCATATTACTTTTATTCCTGTTTGTTAAGAAAATAAAAAGCATTTCTAAAGAGCTCTGTTTAATAAATAATTGAGGTTCTTCACATCACCTCTAATGTTTAAAATTACAGATCCAGACTAATCATGTTTATAATTTTTTTAATGTCCTAATATGCTTGCCTTTCAAAATGCATTAGCAATTTTGAAGAACACATGATGCCTCAGGATTAAATTTATCAGCTGTAAAAATGACGCTGACTCATTACGGGTTTACAGGAGTTGATTACACTTTCTCTTCCCAACTCCCACGTCTCTAATCTGGGAGCTGACCTGATTTATGGTAGAAACATGTCAGAAGGCAATGTAAAACAAAAGCAAGAGAAAAAAAAGCAATGGAAAAATCACTAAAAACCTGCATTACTGATAAAACTAGAGCAGCAGCCATAAAGTGACGTGGGAATACAAAGTGCCTAAAAGTATTATATGCATTTAATCAAAGTAAACCTCATAAACAATAAATGATATCCCAAAATATTTCACTGGCTTAAGGGATTTTTAATGAGAGAAAACATCCTAGTTTTCTCTAGGATGATTAAACCTATGAATAAACCACAAATTAGACAAAAATTCTTCTTCACTTGAAAGAGCCTCCTCCTCTTGAATACCTCTTAATTGTTATCAGTTTAGAATTAAATGAATCAACTTAGAAAAGGATAAAGGCCCCAACCCACTCACCATACATTTGAGCCTGAAGGCTTTTGGCAAAAGATTCCCAGAACACTGTTCAGCTGACCCAGAGATTAACCCATTTATAAATGCATCCAGCTGCCACTGAGTATGATGGGTTTTTATTCATTTAATGAATACTGGTCTAATGTAAATCTGTATGTAGTTAAAAATAGAGGACCCCATTTAATCCTACTCAGGACTTTTTATTTTGCTTCTTAGTAGAGTACTGCTATGGATATGTCAATGCTACTTCCAGAATGATAGATTCCTACCGAGTAATTCAAACATTCTAATGATGATAGCAGGAGGACAAAGAACTCCAAGCATTTTGCTCTGACCCCATTCATTAGAACTCTTAAGGTTAAAAAAAAAAAAAGAAATGGGGAAATTCCCTGGCGGTCCAGTAGTTAGAACTTGGCACTTTCACTGCTGGGGGTTCTATCCCTTTTCAGGGAACTAAGATTCGGCAAGCCACGTGGCATGGCCAAAAAAAAAAAAGGAAGACAAACATGCAGTCTGCATGCACAATCGACAGTGGTTAAAAACATATGGTTCTAAGCAAAACAATTTAAAAGAAAAGCTGGGACTTCCCTGGTGTTCCAGTGCTTAAGACTCCGTGCTTCCACTGCAGGGCGCATGGGTTTGATCCCTGGTGGGGGGAACTAAGATCCGTCATGCCATGCGGTGCAGCCAAAAAGATAAAACAAAATAAATGTTTAAAGAAAAGCTAATATCGAATTGCAATTCCACAAGGCAGGAAAAGCCATTAGGAGGCATCAAAAATATAAGAAGGGGGCTTCCCTGGTGGCGCAGTGGTTAAGAATCTGCCTGCCAATGTAAGGGACATGGGTTCGAGCCCTGGTCTGGGAAGATCCCACATGCCGCGGAGCGGCTAGGCCCATGCGCCACAACTACTGAGCCTGCGCGTCTGGAGCCCGTGCTCTGCAACGGGAGATGCCGCGACAGTGAGAGGCCCGCGCACCGCGATGAAGAGTGGCCCCTGCTCACCGCAACTGGAGAAAGCCCTCGCACAGAAACGAGGACCCAACACAGCCAAAAATAAATAAATAGATAAATTTATTTATTTAAAAAAAAAATATATATATATATATATATATATATAAAAGAAGATCCCAGACTTTGAATTCTATCCAGTTTGTATTCCCAATGTTTAGCAAGGAGCCTGCCACAGGGTAGGAGACTGAAAGAAAAAATAAATGAGTTGATGTTCTAGACTGTGATAGAGACATCCTTTACTTCTGCCTTAGTAATGGAATACCAAATTTTCACCTGGGTAAAGGAATGCTCAGAATCAAGAATACATTTCCCAGGCTCCATGGCACCTTCAAGTTCTGACCAATGGAATACAAGCAGAAGGGGAAGGCTCCATTATCCATTCTGCATCCTCCTCTCTTCTGGCTGGAATGAAAGCATAAAGCCTAGAGCTCCAGCAAACATCCTGTAGGCCAAGAGGTGACCCTGGGAATGAAAGTAACCCAGGGTAGAGCCACAAGAGAGCCAGAGTCTGGGTCTCTGACCCGTGGAATTTCATAACACTCCAAGATTGATGACCTTTGAAATTCTTGAATGTGAAATAAACTTGTCTTTTCCTTAAGATTCTGATTTTGGAGCCGTTTCCTTTATTTACAGCTGAACCTAATCCTAAATGCCGTTGACTCTTGAACAACACGGGTTTAAATTGCATACGTCCACTTTGATGCAGATTTTTTTCAATAAGTATATTGGAAAATGTTTTGGAGATTTGCAACAATTTGAAAAAACAGACAAACCAGGTAGCCTAGAAGTATCGAAAAAATTAAAAAGTTAGGTATGTCGTGAATGCACAAAATATATGTAAATATATATGTAATACACAAAATATTAAATATGTGCTAATCAACTATTTATGTTATCAGTAAGGCTTCTGGTCAACAGTAGAGGCTATTAGTAGTTAAGTTTGGGGGGGAGTCAAAAATCATAGGTGGATTTTTAAGTGGGGGGGAAGGGGAGCTGTGCTCCTGTAACCCCTGCATTGTTCAAGGGTCAGCTGCATTTCCTTAATTCTTTCCTATTGTGTGTTTAGCTAGGTTTTCATTTTTAACCTCTACAAATAGTGCTATAGCCATGTTCTATCCATAGCAGGAGCAAAGACACTTTTCTTGAAAAGGGCCAGATAGTAATTATTTTATGCTTTGCGGATCACATATGGTCTCTCTCACGTATTCTTCTTCATCTTGTTTTTTTTTTCCACCTCCTTCAAGTGTAACACCATTCCTAGACCATAAGCTGTACAAAAACAAACCATACACAGTCCACAGTTTGTAGACTCAGTTTTATGGCAATAACTTTCAAACTTTTGCTAGCCTCAGAACTCACTACCCAGAAAAAAATTTTACTAGTATCCAAAGGTGTAAGAGAGCCTCAGAGGTGAGAATAAAGAGCCTAACCAGCGGAGATCTAGCTCTTGCGTCCCCTTCAAATGTTCTAGAAAAAAATAACTGCAGCATCTCGAGTTCTATACAGACCGAAAGTAGCCTTAAGGAGGACAAATAAAGACTTTTTCAGACAAACAAAAACAGAGTTTGCCACCAACAAATCTTCATTAAAGGAAATTCTCATAGTTATACTTCCCAAGCATAAAGAATGCTATACCAGGGAGAAAATCCAGGGATAAAATAGTCAGCAAGAAATTCATTAGGGGACTTCCCTGGCAGTCCAGTGGTTAAGACACCACACTCCCAATGCAGGGGGCACTGGGTTCAATCCCTGGTTGGGGAACTAAGATCCTGCATGCTGCATGGTGTGGCCAAAAATTTTCTTTAAAAAAGGAGAAGAAATGCATTAGGCTGTGAACCATGGGGTTTCCCACAGATGCTACAGTCCCTGGCCCCAAGAAGCTTCTTACCCAAAAGAGGCAGTTACCTTTTAAAGGCCTGGAAAATAATAGAATCATGGATTATAGGACAAATGCTCCTTTCAACCCACCAACTTCAAGAAAAGTGATAGAAACACAAGAGCAGAAAAGACAGGGCCCCAGGTGAAAATACAAGGAGAGGAGCTGGGAATGGCCACATCTGAAGCTGCAAAATCTAAGACGGGGCATCAACACCCAAAAGGAGAAGGGAAGGAGCTAGAGGGGCTGGGAGTCTCTCTAACAACCAGGAGGAGGCTTGGGGCTCTAATCATCTTTGCAATTTTCCCCTGAGTTTTGATAAGTCCTTAGGAAAGTAACCTGAGGAAATAAGGGGTTCAGTAATACCTCCTCTCTCTCTCTCTTTTTTTTTGATTTCTACAGTTTTACCTTTTTAATTAATTTTTATTGGAGTACAGTTGATTTACAGTGTTGTGTTAGTTTCTGCTGTACAGCAAAGTGAATCAGTTATTCAGTTATATCTTTATGCAGCTGAGAAAACAGGGCTCAAGGGGCATCTTACTAGCTAGTGTCACCTCACTAGCTTAAAAGCTCAAATCCCAGCTCTGTTATATGTTATTTAAACCTTTGGGGACTTCCCTTGGTCGTCTAGTGGGTAAGACTCCGCGTTCCCAATGCAGGGGGCCCGGGTTCGACCCCTGGCTGAGGAACTAGATCCCACATGCGTGCCGCAACTAAGAAGTCCACATGCCCCAACAAAGACCTGATGCAGCCAAAATAAATATAAATATATAAATAAATATTTAAAAACACACATACCTTATATGTAAAGTGGAGGTAATCCTACTATCTGCCTCCTAATACATAAAATTTAATAGTCATTTACAGTGAGTTTTTACGGGACAGATACTGCACTTAATGCCCTTGGAGCATTTGCTCATTTAACTAAGTTATGGCAATGTGTGGCAGAATTGAGACACTTTCCAGTCCTGGAATATCTCCAGGACACCAACTTTGGAACAAATGTGCACAATATTGCACACTCTCCATAGGCTTCTCCTTAACAAAATGAACCCATGAGTTTTATATAAATAAACAAATCTTTTCTACTGCGTCAGTATACTTGGAGATAAACATAACTAAAAAAAATGTTTCAAATAAACTATATGAATGACATAACATAGGAAGGAAATCTCTTTCAGCTTTATTTCCTGGCTCCCATTTAATTAAATTTGCTGTGTTCCTGCTGCCAACGTGAAGGTTTTTGCATAAAATTTCAATGGCTAAGGCAACACATAAATACAAGGGCCTTCTTTAAGAGACCAGTTCCTCCTTGGATGATGGCAACACACGCTCTGTTGCTTGTGACAGTGAACCCTAGAGTTCCTTTGGCCAACATCACATTATTTTTGCTACTCTCTGATTTATGGATACATCATATGACATCAGCAGTTGGAAGTTATAGTTAGTTCTTTTCTGGAATTCAATATACACAGAACATATTATTTCCTAGGTTCTTACCTCCCTATTTGAAACTTGGGAAAACAAACTTAGCCATGATGGTGGTTAAAAAGGGTGAAAAAAAGATTCAGAGGGACAGTTAAAAGGACTAAGATTATTCAAACTGAAGTAGAAAGAATTAAAGCCATTTCCAACAGTATGAAGTGTTCTTTCCCTGGGGCTCCCGACATGCTGTTCTCTCAAAATGGTCACACTTGTAACTCAGCCTTTGGGCAAAGTTTTCTTTTCTTTCCCTTTCTTTCTTTTTTTCTTTTCTTTCTTTCTTTTCTTTCTTTCTTTCTTTCTTTCTTTCTTCCTTTCTTCCTTTCTTTCTTTCGGCCATGCCATGCAGCTTGCAGGATCTTAGTTCTCAGACCAGGGATTGAACCCTGGGCCCATGACAGTGAAAGCGCCAAGTCCTAACCACCGGACTGCCAGGGAAGTCCCTGGGCAAAGTTTTCTAAAACCGACCTCTGAACAGATTTTAAAACATGCCATAGTCAGGGACCCAGGCAGACATTCGTGGTTGCCTATATTCACAATTATGCCTCCACCCTCTTCCTTGTTAAGAGAAGCTTGATCTTATTCATGTAACACATGGCCATTTGCTTCAGAGGAATCTGGACCCTTCTCTAATCATGACTGGTTTATTCATACTCTTATGTCCCTCACCAATAATTAGTTTAGACGCAAGGATGTTACATGAGTCTGGCCAATGAGACATGAAAGGAAGTCTGTTGGGGGAAGAAGGAGGGTTTCTGGGAAAGATTTTGCACTGGGAGAAAGAAACAGCCCTCTTCATCCAGTGAGAGTTAACATCGGCATGTGAGATGGGAATATAAAACTAGAGCAGCCTTCCTGGGACGTAAAAGAAACCAACCAAAGCCATACTCAGCCGAGCCAACTCACTGACTATGGAAGAGAATGAGTCTTGGATGTCACCTTTGACTCTGCGCCATTAAATTAACCAACCCCAGAATCACATTAGACATTTTTATTTGAGCAGATATATTTTTCTTATTGTTTAAGCCAGTTGAGGCAGTATTTCATATTAACATCCCCAAAGACACACCCAGTTGAAAACCAGAGTCACGAGTGAGCCCTATAACCTAATCCATCACTACATATTGTCCAACCTTCTTTTTAAATGCTGACACCCATCTATCCCTTCCCCTACACATCTCACTGCCAGTTCAGACTCATATATAATGCTTCACTTCTGGATTACTCAACAATGGAACTTCTCAGCTCATCTCCAGCCTCTAGTCCCATTGGCTTGATATTTCTCAAACACAACGGCATCCTGCAGCAAACATTTGAAGGCTCTTAATTTTGCACAGTCAGCGTTGGCTAAATTCTTCACCTAGGTTTCAAAGCCTTACATTAGATTTTCAGACCACGTGGTTAACTGGCCCAGCTTCATTTCAGGCAGACTCACGCTTCACTGAGCAGCCCCTGTAGCCCGTTACCCAAATGTCACTGTTGGCCAGCTGGCCAGCCCTGCACTGACTGTTTCCAAAGGTCAAGCACTGTAGGTGCTTTGCCCCGGAAGTAGAAGCTCAGCCTCCCTCACCATCCCTCAGCAGCTCTTCATGATTTGCTTCCCTCTTAAGTTTCTTCCTCTTTTAGACTTCTTGCTCTTAGCTTGTCTTTTGCTTCTTTTACCTTAAATTCTTATTTTTTTCCTCTCTTGAGGACTTTTTAAAGTTTCTTTTCTTTATTTTGACACTTTAAAAAACAAACTGTTTTCATTCTCAACTTCCTAACTTTATTAACCTACTTTATACTTTTCTCACTTTTGTACTTACCTTTCTATTTCCATAGTTGTAGATTTTTACATCTTTTATTTTACATCTTTTATTTCACCTCTCATTTTCAAGATGTCTTACTCTTTGTTTTAAACTTTGAGGTTTCAGTTGTTTTCTTAACCTTTTTCTTAAGATGATTCCTCGTTTTAATTTCTTTAGCCTTTTATCTCTCCGTTTTACTTTTTCCCCCTTTTTTTCCCTTCCTAATATATTTTTCTTACTTATGATTGGTTTTTCTTAAGGCTACCAAGAAATGTGGTTGGAGGGATATGATTAGACAAAGCCCACACCATAAGCTGAGGAGGTTAGAAGTCTTTTACCCATTAGAGGTCTCCTCTACCCATAGTCCCTACACATCTTCTACACCAGCCTACCTAGTATTTCCACATTGGTTCACCTCCCTTCTTAGCAGGCCCTGGGATAATTTTCTTATCATAAGGTTCTCCACCTTAACCCCCATACCACCTCCTTTCTTTGCTCATTGAGAAGGTCATGATAAAGTTGGGGTGCCAGACACACACACACACATCACTGGGCACTAGGTGATTATTCCAAATAAAGATTTACAAACTAAGTTAACTGGGTAGTTCTCTCAGTTGGAAACCAGCTCAACTAAAATATCAGAACTAAGTAGAAAGGAGGCTTATTTTCCTGTGCATCACAGAGAAGTTCTCTAGGTACTGAGGTGTAGCTAAAGCTAGATTCTCTCTTGCCTCTCTTCCCGAAATAAGATTGCACACTATGCTAGGGATAGTCAGCTTTTAAGAGAGTCATCCATTCATCCATCCATCCAACAAAATTTCTTGAGGACCTTTTCTGTTCTAGGCACAGAACTGAACAGACAGATGTGGTCTCTGCGGCAATTATATTTTATCAGAGGAAGAGAGATAGTAAGCAAACACATGAACAAAATAAGAGCTTTGAAGAAAAGAAAACAAGACATTGTGGCTTCAAAGGGGACGATGAAGGAAGTCAAAGTAGGTTCTCTGAGAAAATCACACTGGAAGTAAGACACGAGTGAAACGATAGAACCAAACATGCACATCTAAAAGGGGGCAGAAGGTTACAGCAAAAGCAAATGCGAAGAGTCTAAGATCGGAATAAACTTGGCTTGTTGGAGAAAGAAAGATTGGCCAGTAGGGCTTAGAACACAGTGACAAAGAGGGAGAGCGGAGCAAGATGAGGCCAGGCTCACTCCACCTCAAAGGCAGCAAGCACAAGACCTGCAGTGTATTTACAATAGCCAAGATACAACAACCTAAATATCCATCGACAGATGAATGGATAAAGAAGATGAGGTACCTATATATACAATGGAATATTAGCCATAAAAATACAATGAAATAATGCCATTTGCAGCAACATGGATGGACCTAGAGATTACCATACTAAGTGAAGTAAGTCAGACAGAGAAAGCAAATATCATATGATATCACTTATGGGTGGAATCTAAAATATGACACTGATGAACTTATTTACAAAGCAGAAACAGACTCACAGACATAGAAAATAACCTTATGGTTACCAAAGGGGAAGGGGGGGAGAGATAAATTAGAAGTTTGGGATTAACATATACACACTACTATATATAAAATAGATAACCAACAAGGACCTACTGTATAGCACAGGGAACTATACCCAATATCTTGTAATAACCTATAAGGGAAAAGAATCAAAAAAGAACATATATATATATATATGTAACTGAATCACTTTGCTGTACACCAGAAACTAACACAACCTTGTAAATCAACTATACTTCAATATAAATAAATAATAAAATTTTTAAAATTAAAAAAAAAACCCAAAAGCAAGACCTGCAGTGTGATGAGGTCTTGTCCCAGCAGATAACCGCTTGGGCCCCGCGCAGGACACAAGGAGGATCTTGTTCCCCAGAGTCAAACCTGCCCCATTTTGTACAGCCTGAATTATACCATCTCCCAGAATCAGGAAGCAGCGTCTGTGCCAACCGTCCCCTCCCAGAAGGATCAGATCCTCAGGCTCCTCCCAGCTTTGCCCAACTTACCCTTCCCAAGAGTAGCCTGGAATCCTTGCTTGGCTGAGTTACCAGCAAGCCCCATTCCAATGCAGGTAGCCTGGCCAGGAATGCCTGCAAATCCCACTCCTTCTCAGACCCGCTTGGTGGTGGGCTTTGCTTCCCCAGTCTGGGGGAAGCCACTCCCTGGCAGGGAACAATGGCTTCTGTCTGCCCTGAGCCACATAACAAGGTCAGTGGTTGCACATTTTATGTTTGGTCGACTCTCAATGACTAAGTTTCCTTTCTGGGACAAGGATGGTTAAGACCCTGCAGAAAGCCAGTGTTTGCTTTCTAATATTATATGCCTATTAAAATTTCAATTTCAAAACCAGTTTTCTCCAATATTCCAGGTTTTATTTCTCCAAACACATTAAAGCTCTGAGGGGAAAAAAAAACTTTTTTTCATGAAAACTTAGTAACATCCTGCAATTTGGGAATCTTTGAGCGTCTCTAAAAGGCCAGTTCAGCGATTTATCTTTCAAGCCTCTTAAATAACCAAATCTAAGGATAATGCCAGTTTGTGCTCATTTGTGGAATTAATGATCCTACATGAACCAGAATCCCTAAAGATTTAATAATGTTCTCAAACCGTGTGCCCACACACCCTGGAGCACCACGGGGAACTCACAGAACAGTTTCAATTTTCGAGATACACTTGACATCCGTCAGACACGACACAAGCTGCTAACTTGAGGCAGGACACAGTTTCAACATTAGATAGCTTCATTCCTTTCAGTGATGTTATATCTTTGCAAATCTAGGTTTTTGGCAATTGCCTTGATACAAAGTACACATAAAAATGCGTGTGGAACAGAAAATGAAAGTGGCAGTGTCCCATCTGACTCCATATTTTAGTAGTGGTGTTGTTTTTTTAATATAAAATAAAAATACAAATTTTTCTTTCAATTAATGTGTCTATTTTTTTTTCAAATGGCTGCTAAGTACTATTGCTTGGATCTAACTACCTAGTAAACAGAACTGGGACACTATGGACTCTGTGAACTAAGAAGGTTTGGGAACCTCTGTCCTATGACTTTGCTCTTGAAATGTCAGTTTTACATAGCATATGTTTTATTTTACAACGTGTATATTGGTAGTACACCTAAGACAACATATTGTGTGTGCAAATTATGCTATGTAAATAGGGTACAGGACTTCTTAAGCAGTTTTAGAAGTTTTCATACTTCAATTTGATTATCAAGAGTCGAGTAATGACCAAATGTTTTGTGTCCCCTCAAATTCATACGTTGAAGCCTTAACCCCCAGTATATTTGAAGGTGGGGCCTTTGGGAGGTGATTAGGTTGAGATGAGGTCATGAGGGTGGGACCGTTATAAGGAAAAAAACAGATATCAGAGAGTTTGCTTTCCCCCGTCCGCCCCCCCGCCCACCCTCTGCTCTGCTACGTGAGGCCACAGCAAGGAGGCAGCAGTCTGCAAGCCAGGAAGAGAGACCTCACCAGAAACCAAACCTTGATGGACTTGATCTTGGACTTTCCAGCCTCCAGAACTATGAGAAAATAAATGTCTGTTGTAATAAGCCACCCAGTCTGTGGTATTTTGTTACGGCAGCCTGAGATGACTAAGAGATAACCTTCTGAAGGAACATGACAGTCACAGGAATATATACAGGGTGGGTCATTATGAGATGAAGAATGATTGCAAATCAAAGGGATTACTTTCACCAAGCTAAGTCAACACTCCCTTTACCTAGATGAAGGGAAAACAGAATGAGTGGACCTGACAGAATTTGTCAGACATCATCTGGGGAGTGATAGGGAAGTGACAGGGAGTCAGAGAGTGTGACACCACTCCAAACTCTACAGGCAGGGGCCAAGCCTGTTTTGTTCACAACTGTATTCCAGCTCATAGCACAGCGCCTGACACATGGTACACACCCAGAAATATTTGTTAAATGAATGACTCTGGGCTTCCCTGGTGGTGCAGTGGTTAAGAATCCGCCTACCAATACAGAGGACACGGGTTCGATCCCTGGTCCGGGAAAATCCCACGTGCCGCAGAGCAACTAAGCCTGTGAGCCACAACTACTGAGCCCGCGAACCACAACTACTGAGCCCACGTGCCACAACTACTTTAGCCCGCGCGCCTAGAGCCCATGCTCTGCAACAAGAGAAGCCACTGCAATGAGAAGCCCGTGCACCGCAATGAAGACCAAATGCAACCAAAAATAAATAAATAAATAAATAAATAAATTTATTTAAAAAAAAAAAAGATGACCACTGCTAACTTTTTGAAATATACCTGTTAAGTAATTGTAGACAGATATAAAATTTCACTCTTATAAAACTAGAATCATGTTATATATATTATGCTGTAACCTGGAGTTTTTTTTTCAAAAGTCAGTATATCTTGAACATTCTCCTATGTCAATAGATATTCTTCCATAGCACCGTTTTAAATGTTCCATAGTATTCCTTTATATAGTAACTCACAGGGAGGGACTTCCCTGGCAGTCCAGTGGCTAAGACTCCAAGCTTCCAATGCATGGGGCATGGGTTCGATCCTTGGTCAGGGAACTAGATTCCACATGCGGAGTGGCCAAAAAAAACCAAAAACAAAAAACTCATAGGGAATTCCCTGGTAATCCAGTGGTTAGGATTCTGTGCTCTCATGCAAGCCACCACAGCACAGCCAAAATATATACATATATATAATAACTCCTAAATATGTTTTATCCCAGAAGTTCTCCATCCTACCTGCATATTATAATTACCTGCCTAGGCCCTGCCTCAGAACAATTAATTGTGAATCTGGGGGGATGGGGGGTGGTGTCCAGGCACCAGTAGTTTTTTTTAAGCTTCCCAAATGATTCTAATATAAAGGCAGGATTGAACAACAGTGATTAATTAAACATTTAGAATTTTTCCAGTTTTATGCTTGGACATCAATAAACATCTTGTAGCTAAATCTTTGTCACATTCATTATTATTTCCTCCAAACATCTGGAAATGTTTAACATCTGCTGGCAGCAAAACTTAATACTGACCAGCACCAAAACCTAGTTAGATATACAGGTGTTTATTGTAAAACTCTTTCAACTTTTCTGTGTATTTGAAAATGTTCATAATAAAATGTTGAGGAAAAATAACACTTAGGAGTTTCTTAATTTGTAAAAAATGTGTAAATAATGGTAAATGTTATCCTATTAGTAAGTAACTGGACTTCTAATTCTCTACAGGAAAATTTTTAAAATAGTAAACATGCTCTTGATGTTGCATTTGATTTGTAGAATTAAAATCTCCACGGTGGACGGGAAGCCCCAAATAATAGCTAATTCTTCAGGGGAGGGAGTGGTTTTTGAAACTTTGAAGGATTCACCAGAGAAAATGCTGTCTCTGTGGGAAAATTCAGACTACGGACCGCAGCCTCTGAGCTCTGCAGATTAACCCTATGATCCAAGGAGGGCACCATCCCAGCTCAGCAGACAGAAGGTCCCTGGTGAACTATATTCACAGAGCATATGCAAACAATAATGGAGAGGCAGGATGAAATACGCTTAGCAGCTATAGAATGAAGGAAGTTCCAGAGTCAGGAAGGTTTTCCTAGAAGAGGTTGGTCCGAGGCCGGCCACTGCACCCTCCCTCTGTCGCCTGCAGTGCCCACGAATATTAGCAGTTAACACTGGAGACAAAGACATTCCAGGTCATTCCTAACAAAAGGAAACAGGAGTTCAAGTTCCACATCAGGCAAAGTGGAATTCAAGTCAAAGTTTAAAGCTCACTTGATGTTGACAAAACGTGTCATCCACATAGATGATAGAATCATCATCCTACCATTAAAAACTCAGCTACGGGATTCCCTGGTGGCGCAGTGGTTGAGAGTCCGCCTGCCAATGCAGGGGACACAGGTTCGTGCCCTGGTCCGGGAGGATCCCGCGTGCCGCGGAGCGGCTGGGCCCGTGAGCCATGGCCGCTGAGCCTGCGCGTCCGGAGCCTGTGCTCCGCAACGGGAGAGGCCGCAACAGTGAGAGGCCCGTGTACCACTTCATCCTATGCCTATGACTTTGCTTATGTACAAACATCTAAACTAAGAGAACCCTGCCTTCTATATTTAGGATTCTTGATGTCCAATATGTGCAAAACTTAGGAAACAGCATTCTTAGAGGACTGTCTTAATGGCACATATTTTTGTCATAAGAATATACGGGTCAAAGGACTATCAAGTTGGAGCCAGATATTTAACAAGTCGACTCACACTTTGACAGCATGGAGATACAATAAATCCTACCCGTACTCCCTCTTTTTTTCTTTAATAAATTGATTGATTGATTGATTGATTTTTGGCTGTGTTGGGTCTTCATTGCTGTGCGCGGGCTTTTCTCTAGTTGCAGCGAGCGGGGGCTACTCTTCATTGCAGTCCACAGGCTTCTCATTGCAGTGGCTTCTCTTGTTGTGGAGCACGGGCTCTAGGCGCACGGGCTTCAGTAGTTGTGGCACGCGTGCTCAGTAGTTGTGGCTCGCGGGTTCTAGAGCACATAGCTGTACTCTCTTAACAGATTCAAAGAAGAAGAGGAAGGAAGGAGGGGAGGAGGAAAAGAAGACAGGAAGGGAGAAAGGAAAGAAATGAAATA
Organism: Physeter macrocephalus; assembly: GCF_002837175.3. Lineage (NCBI taxonomy): Eukaryota > Metazoa > Chordata > Mammalia > Artiodactyla > Physeteridae > Physeter > Physeter macrocephalus. Next base: position 65,974,571 of record NC_041228.1, on the reverse strand, counting down.
CACCTTTACCAAGTAGCCACTACTGTGCTAGGTGCCTTCACAAACATTAGTTCTAAATTACATACCCGTTAAGTCAGAAATAGTCTCCCTGACATTACTCACCAGCAGGGCCGGATTTTTTTAAAGCCCTAAAGCTTTGAACATGAGTTAATTTGTCCCCTAAATCCAGGTCTCTCTTAAACAAGTGATATTAATGCCCAAGGGGGGTTATGAGATCAAGATCTGTGTGTGCAGTTAAATTCCTCATCCTGCCTCGATTCCAAAATAGATGTCCAAGTATCTAGCCTTCAAATCCGCTTAAAGGGAGATGTTTTTTCTCCCACTTTCTATTTCCTGTGTGTAGGACTAGACAGCAGAATAGACACCAAACACCCACCGAATGCCTGCTGTGTGATTAAAGAGCGGTAATCTTAGGAACCTTCATTGCACACGTTGTTTGTTTCTGTCTTCCGAGTTTGTATCCAGTGAGAATTAGTTAAAGGAACTAGAAATGTTTGCCCTTTGAAACAGGTGGACATGACTGATATCTTTTGATGTTTGAAACACTGAGACGTTGAAGAGAGATTAGCTGTAGTCTGTGCACATCCAGAGGACAGGGCTAGCATGCGGAGGTGGCAGGGAAGCCCTCTATCTGTTAGAACTTTCCCACAATGGGATGGGCTTCCTGGTGAGATGGTGTGTATCCCTCTGGGAAAACATTCCGGCAAAAGCTAGAAGAACATCTGTCCCAGACACTAACTGGGATTTCTGCCTAAATTGGAAAGGTGAGCTAGACCACTGGCTCCTAAATACTTGTCCAGCTATGACAAAGTTTGATCCAAGGCAAAACAATAAAAAATAAGAGAACAATGCCATTATTTTTTCCCAGCGCTCCTTTTGTTGAATTTTAAAAGTAGCTCTTAATTCTGAGATCACACAAAATTAATGCTTCCTACTTTCTCACTGTTAAGAGTCTTCACTTTCCTATGAAATAGTGGTCGTTGGAGATGACGGTAGTTACTGCTTTTGATTTTGTGACTTTCGTGGCAAAAGTACAAGTGGCATCACTATGCTGACTGCTCCCAATTTTTCTTCTATGTTAACGGTTCACAGAATTCAAAAGTCAGGGAAGTACTGGACTAGAAAAACCCCAAGGTGACCCAGTTGTTCAAGCCTAAACCTTAGGGCAGAGTCAACTCAAAACACTGAGTCTTCTTCCCTCAGTCCCTGTATTCAACATCAGCATGTCACATCGACTCAAGGTCCACATGTCCCCAACGTGACCTTCTCCCCGGCACGACACATGACAGACCTCGCCTGAGCCTCATCACTTTTCTCACCAGAGCCACTGCAACAGGGTCCTAACACTCCCCCTGCTTTCTCTTTTGGCCTTCACTTCAGTTCACTCCCCACTCAGCAACCAGGACAATTAAAAATATAAATTAGGTCATGACCTTCCTCCTTGAAGCCCTCAAATGGCTTTGCCTTCCACCTAGAATAAAATCCAAATTCCTTACCGTGAGAGAAGACCCTACGAGATCCACCTCCCTCTCCAGCCTCAATTTACCCTTTTGTCCATATGGCCTTTCTTCCTTCCGGGCAAACCAATCTGGTTTCTGCTTTAGGACTTGGCGTTTTTGTCCTTCCTTCTGGTTTGAGCACTCTTCCCCCAGACCTTCCAGGGCTCATTCCTCCTCCTCATCATTCGGGCCTCAAATGTCATCTCCTTCAAAAAGTCTTCCAGGGCTTCCCTGGTGGCGCAGTGGTTGAGAATCCGCCTGCCAATGCAGGGGACACGGGTTCGAGCCCTGGTCCGGGAAGATCCCACATGCCATGGAGCAACTAAGCCTGTGCACCCCAACTACTGAGCCCGCGTGCCACAGCTACTGAAGCCCGTGCGCCTAGAGCCCGTGCTCTGCAACAAGAGAAGCCACCACAATGAGAAGCCCGCGCACCGCAACGAAGAGTAGCCCCCGCTCGCCGGGGCCACCCCTCCCCCACCCCAGGGCCTCTTTATCAACATGCAGGTTTTGTTTTCTTTGACACATATTTATAGTTAAAGTTGTCTTGTCTGTTTGTTCACATGTTTATTGCCTGTCTGGCCTTCTAGAAGGAAAGCTCCCCAAGGGCAGCGGCCACATTTGTGTGCTCACTTCTGTGCTCCCAGCTAAGGGAACAGCAACTGGCAGTTGAATGAATGAAGGAAAACCTTTCAGCTCTAAGATTCCAGGACCTGTTTCCTGTCCCAAAATATCTTTCTATGAACAAACACACTTAAAGAAAGCTTTAAGTGCGTTTATTAAAGAAAAAAAAAGCAATTGTAATCTCTAGCTCTGATCCAAATCAAAATATAATTTGTAGTAATGTTGTTGCTGTTTTATTGTATTTTGTTTCACAGTGAGAGAGGGATAGTGGTAGCTTTCGCCTCTTGAGAAGCGAAAGCAATGCTCCAACAGAAGGAAAACATAAAATCCTGGTGTCTCAGAATATACTCAGAGATGGACCGAGAAATGATGGTAATAATGATAATACTTATAACACTAGCTAGCACTTAGATTATTCAGTTCCAGGCCGTCTGTCTGTTAACTTGTTGAATCCTCACCACAACCCTACAAGGAAGATAATGTTATTATTCTCATTTTATAGATGGGAAAAACTGACCAATTTAGCTCCAAGTCATCTACAGAAAAAAAAAAAAAAAAAAACAGCCAAGACTCTAACATGTTTCTTGCACTCATTAACTTTCTTTGGTTGATTTAATGCTCATTCTGATTTTTTTCCCTCTCTCCAGCATCTCTCAGCATGATTTAGGAAGTGGAGATTGGAGAAATCTTTATTTCCTTCTCATGCAAAGATTAATTCCAGTAACACATATAATCTGTCGTGTCCTATCATTTTCCATAATGGGATAACAATTTGTAACTTTTGTGAGACAAATTATGCAAATAAGCACAGCCAGAGAGAATGAACAGAATAGGGTGAGAGCAACGGGAAAATGGAACAAGGATGGGCCTTCGATTTTCTCTTACTGCAGCAATCTGCTGGAAGGCAGCCTCCTGGACGGGCAGAGGGTCAGGATTTCGTCAGCAAGAACTGCACAGCTGGTCCGGTTCCAAGTACTCACTCCCCGGCGAGAGGCCAAGATCTGCCTTTAATTGACTCTCTCCTGCCCCCATTCATTAACATGTGGCCCTCAAACATGGCAGTTTGGAAGAGTGCCTCTGCACTCAGAAGGACAGCCCCGAGAGTCCCGCCTGATACTTAGTAGGTGGTAGTGAACAGCAATATGGCAGCCCGGCACCTCCATTCACAGTGCCGCTGACATACGTCTACACGCAATTACAAAACAGATATTCCCAGATTAACTGGCTCATCGGGTGACACCTGAAGCAAGATGAGAAGGGGGCAGGAGACACATATTCAGGAGGTGTGAAAGACATATTTCTCCATTTATCTAAACAACAGTAGCAGAATCTCATCCAAAACATGAAAAGAACTGGGCCTTGGACAATTCTACAAAGAAGGCCACAGCTACCGAGTGGACGTGTGCTATGGTCCTAACAGTCACAAGGCCACAGCTTAACTCTGAGCTCAGGCTGAATCTGAGAGTTTAAGAACCAAGTTTCAGGGCTTCCCTGGTGGTGCGGCAGTTGAGAGTCCACCTGCCGATGCACGCGTACCGCAAAAAAAAAAAAAAAAAAAGAACCAAGTTTCAGATCAATTTCTAAATGGTCAGATATAACGTATTGGCATTTAGAGCCAAGAAATACATTCCTTTTATAGAACTCGTTTGTGTTCCAGAAAGACACTATGCACATCAGCTTCAAATTACTGACCGGCTTTTGTTTCTCAAGGATTCAACATACCATTTTAACCTGATTTCTGTCTTTTAAAAGACAAGCTCAGTTTCATTTCTTTTTATGGCTGAGTAATATTCCATTGTATATATGTGCCACATCTTCTTTATCCATTCATCTGTTGATGGACACTTAGGTTGCTTCCATGTCCTGGCTATTGTAAATAGAGCTGCAATGGACATTTCTCCAAAGAAGATATACAGATTGCCAACAAACACATGAAAGAATGCTCAACATCATTAATCATTAGAGAAATGCAAATCAAAACTACAATGAGATATCATCTCACACCGGTCAGAATGGCCATCATCAAAAAATCTAGAAACAATAAATGCTGGAGAGGGTGTGGAGAAAAGGGAACACTCTTGCACTGTTGGTGGGAATGTAAATTGATACAGCCACTATGGAGAACAGTATGGAGGTTCCTTAAAAAACTACAAATAGAACTACCATATGACCCAGCAATCCCACTACTGGGCATATACCCTGAGAAAACCATAACTCAAAAAGAGTCATGTACTGCAATGTTCATTGCAGCACTGTTTACAATAGGCAGGACATGGAAGCTACCTAAGTGTCCATGGACAGATGAATGGCTAAAGAAGATGTGGCACATATATACAATGGAATATTACTCAGCCATAAAAGGGAATGAAATTGAGTTATTTGTAGTGAGGTGGATGGACCTAGAGACTGTCATACAGAGTGAAGCAAGTCAGAAAGAGAGAAGCAAATACCATATGCTAACGCATATATATGGAATCTAAAAAAAAAATGGTTCTGATGAACCTAGGGGCAGGACAGGAATAAAGACACAGACGTAGAGAATGGACTTGAGGACAAGGGAAGAGGGAAGGGTAAGCTGGGATCAAGTGAGAGAGTGGCATGGACATATATATATACACTATCAAATGTAAAATAGATAGCTAGTGGGAAGCAGCCGCATAGCACAGGGAGATCAGCTCGGTGCTTTGTGACCACCTAGAGGGGTGGGATAGGGAGGGTGGGAGGGAGACACAAGAGGGAGGAGATATAGGGATATATGCATATGTATAGCTGATTCACCTTGTTATAAAGCAGAAA
>NC_041228.1:65944567-65969185 GCF_002837175.3 Physeter macrocephalus | reverse complement strand
TGGGATAGGGAGGGGGGGAGGGAGACGCAAGAGGGAGGGGTTATGGGGATATACATATGCATATAGCTGATTCACTTTGTTATACAGCAGAAACAATCACAACATTGTAAAGCAATTATACTCCAATAAAGATGTCAAAAAAAAAAAAAAAGAATCTGTCTTCCAATGCAGGGGATGCAGGTTCGATCCCTGGTCAGGGAACTAGGATCCCACATGCCTCGGGGTAACTAAGTCCACAGGCCACAACTACTGAGCACAGGAGCCACAACTAGAGAGCCCGTGCGCCGCAACAAAAGATCCCACATGCTGCAATGAAGATGCCACATGCTGCAACTAAGACCCAACGCAGCCAAAAATAAAATTAAAAATAAATAAATATTTTTTAAAAGTCTTCCAATGCAGGGGATGCAGGTTCGATCCCTGGTCAGGGAACTAGGATTCCACATGCCTCGGGGTAACTAAGTCCACAGGCCACAACTACTGAGCACAGGAGCCACAACGAGAGAGCCCGTGCGCCGCAACAAAAGATCCCGCATGCTGCAATGAAGATGCCACATGCTGCAACTAAGACCCAATGCAGCCAAAAATAAAATTAAAAATAAATAAATATTTTTAAAAAGTAAATGGTCAGTGGTGATGGTTGCATAACTATGTGAATGTACTTAGTGCCACTGAACTAGATACACTTAGAAATGGTTAACCTGGTCAGTTTTATGTTATGTATATTTTACCACAATTTTTTAAAAATTTTACTTGAAAGAAAAAGTAAATGGAGACATATCTGAAAGTTTCACCTTTAATGATAAGGTAAGGAGGCAATAATGCTGACAACGGTATTTACATCAATATATTTCCATTTTATTTTTTATTTTATTTATTTTTTAAACATCTTTATTGGAGTATAATTGCTTTATATATTTCCATTTTAAATGACAAAAGAGCAAACAAGGAAAAGAGTTAATAAAACAAATTTGAAATGTCCTGTTTTCAGGCATAATGTCCCCATGGGAAACCACAATTTTTCATTAGCACAAAATGGAGGCATTTGGGGACTGCAGGTTGGACTCAAAACATTGACTAGATCTAAAAGTCTTTGAGGAATTTTAACAAATCAAAAACCAAATCTCTTAAAATTCTGATTATTTTAGTTCTCAAAAATGACAAGAAACACTGTGTATCAATTAAATTCTGAATCATTTTACAAAAATTCCTTAAAAGCTGTCAGATTTACTTGGCATCATCAATGGAACAGAACACAGTCTAGAAATAAACCCACATTCATTCAGGAATTTAGTACACTATAAAGATTGACTTCCAAATAAGCAAGGAAAAGAAAGATTAACCAACAAATAATATTGTGATAAATGAGTAGCCATCTGAAAATAAAGTGCAAAGTACCTACCTTACTTATATACCAAACTGAATTCTCAATGAATCAAATATTTCACTGTAAACACACACACACACACACACACACACACACACACACACTCACTCACTCACACTCACAAAAGAATGAGAAGAAAACATGGAAGATTTTGTAAAATAATCTCAGAATTGGGGAAACTTTAGTAAGATATAGCATCCAAAATCTGTGAAAGAATATATCAATGAAATCAAAGGGAGGGAAAAATATGAGAAAAATATTTGCAACAAATATCACAGACAATAAACAAGTAATTTATTAATATACAAAGAGTGCCTAAAATCAGTAAGAAAAAGACCAATCACCAAAAATAGGGAAAAGGGTAAATAAACAGTTTATACAAAAGAAATACAAAGGTCTTTTATTCATATAAAAACATGCTCAGTTTGACTTATAAGAAAAATGATAATTACAACTACAATGAGACACTATTATGACTTTCATATTAGCAAACAGCAAAAATTTGATGACACATGACACACTGTGTTGGGGAGAAAATGAGCAAACTAGCACTTTCTTATCTTGTTGGTGGAAATGTAAATTTATACAACTTATTTGGAGGAGCTATCTGGAAATATTTATCAAAATGTTTAATGCATATTCTCTTTGGCCTGGCAATTCCAGATTTAGAAATTGATCCAACATTTATGCTGACACTTATAACAAATGCTGTTTGTACAAGAATTTTCACTGGAAACAACAAAATGTGTGGCTAAAGAACTGCTTAGGTAAATAGAATACTATTAGGTAGTTCTGTCTGTAATATATCCCATATGTGTAACTCAAAAAGCAAGGTGCATGTACAAGCCATCCTTTGAGTGTGTGTGTAGCTTTTAAAGGGATACAAAATACACAAACACACACAAACCCTTAAATGTGCTGTAGAATTCTCTGAAAAGGTACACAAGGAACAGCATATCATTTCCAGTGCTTCTGTGAACAGGAAATGAACAGCTGAGGGAATAAGGGGAAAGCTTCCTTTTTAACCATAAACCCTCAGACTCTTTTTTTGGTACGCGGGCCTCTCACTGTTGTGGCCTCTCCCGTTGCGGAGCACAGGCTCCGGACGCGCAGGCTCAGCGGCCATGGCTCACGGGCCCAGCCGCTCTTCGGCACGTGGGATCTTCCCGGACCGGGGCACGAACCCGCGTCCCCTGCATCGGCAGGCAGACTCTCAACCACTGCACCACCAGGGAAGCCCCCTCAGGCTCTTTTGAATTTTGTACCATCAACATTACACACACCCCTAAAAATTATTTTAAAGGAAAAGCCAACCAATATAAATGTCTAACCTACCAACACCGATTCATTAGCTCCAACAGCATATCATTTCCAGTGCTTCTGTGAACAGGAAATGAACAGCTGAGGGAATAAAGGGAAAGCTTCCTTTTTAACCATAAACCCTCAGACTCTTATTACCAACACCGATTAATTAGCTCCAGTTTTAATGGTTGAATTGATATTTTCAGAAAAGAAACTGAAACACAACTCCTACCCCTGACAATATAGGATAAAATCGATGAAAACTCAGTTTCATTAAGAGGAGTCATGAAAAAAACTTTCTTTAAGAGCAAAGACAATAAGTATAATTAAACTCTTCTTTTGTCAAGCGTCTCAAATACTCCAAGATTTTACAAAGCCCTTGGAGCAGGAGGACAATATGGTAATAATCCACATTTAGGAAATGAAAACCTTTCAAAGTATTTTCAGATAGAAGTGGTACATAATTAGATTTAAAAGACTGCTCTCAGGATGTCTTCCCCACCAACCCCTGAGCTGTCACCCCAAAATATATACGTACAAGCATCATTCTAATCCCATGCATGCACCATTATCAATAATCAGAATTTATCTGGTTAGGCAGGCAGTGGGGCAAGTAGCTCACAACCCTTCCAATTTGGCCATTAAGGATATTAGTTTTGCTTTATCGTTTCCAGGAAGTGTTTTCTCCTACAGCCAGCCGGCCACCCCTGACCAAAGTAACAGAAAGCTGGAGCCCAGACCTCTGTGCTGTGTTCTAGGAAAGGGAGACCCAGGCAGGTCCCCCGGGAGGGGCTGCTGCAGAGCCAAGCGCTGCTGGGGACGGCTGTATCCCCTCCATGTCATCTGTGGGCCACGGGATAGTGGAACAGGCATCAAGGAGACGGGAAGGAATTTCATCCTTGAAAGAGCAACGGAAAGCACTTGACATGGTTCAGGCCCAAAGATAAAAACTCTTGGAGAAAAGAATTTTAATTCTCCAGAACACTTTCAGGAGATTAGCATGCTATAATTATCCATAATTCACTGCTGTGGAGTCTATTTCGATTCCTTTTTATTGACAGACATGACATACTGGTATACACAGTGGAAATAAAACAACACAAGACCTTTGGTTACAAGACCATCACCCCACCTACCCCTTCCGGTCTTCTCCCTCACTCTTCTCCTACAGGAACTCTGCATTTTCCCACCTCCTCACCTTGCTTATCCTGTTCCTCCTTCCTGAGATGCTCCATTTCCATTCTACTGAAGCATTTTATTGAAACGCTTCCCATCCTTCAAGGCCCATACCAAATCCCAGTCCCTTCCCCAAACCTCCTCGAGTCTCACATGATAGCTCTGAATTTTAAGACATTTAATATTTTATATTAAATATATACATACACATATATATATACACATACACATATGTATGTATATATCATTTCAAAAGGCAATTAAATATAACAATTAACTATAACAGGCAACTGAACATAATGGTTAAGATGGCCTGAGGTCCTGGGGTTGGGATTCCCATGCTATCTTTCCTGTGTGACCCTGAAGAATTTACTTAACCTCTCCAAGCCACGGTCGTAAGACCCAAGTTTAAGACCTGCTACTCATCAGGGGCATTCCCTGGCTCTCCAGTGGTTAAGACTCTGCGCTCTCACTGCCAAGGGCCAGGGTTCAATCGCTGGTCAGGGAATTAAAATCCCACAAGCTGCGAGGCACAGCCAAAAAAAAAAAAAAAAAAGAACTACTACTCATCACCGTGTTAATCAAGTATGTGCTAAAAGTCAATTACGTGCCACGTCCTGGAGAACAAGATGAACAAGATCTCACCTCCATAAGAATCTAATGTACAAACACGATCAGTGAAATCTAGATACAGTCTAAGTGGAGTCTCACTCCTCATAAAATAGCCCACAAATAACCAATAAACAATTCCAATGGGAAATGACTTTAGTGGTTTTCCAGAACACTTTTTAATGATGTTATCTAGCACATGATAAAGCTATGATTATGAAGAATAGTTTGTGAATGCAATTGTTCAGATTTCTAGTGACATGAGCACACATCCTAGATGCCTAGTTTATTTTTTTAATATTTATATCTTTAAATGTGGCAAACAATTTATTTTTAACATCAACATTTCTCCCTAAGCATCCTATAATGCTTTTATATTAATAACATATATATATATATTCAACTTTCTTCTATAGCTAAGGATATTGCCAGACCTCAGCCATAGTTCTATAACATATATATGCTACGTCTAAAAGGCTACACCTGAAATAAGAAATACAGAAATAAGAAACTGAGCTGAATGTGTACCCACCTCAGGGTATCCTTAAGATTGTTTGAATTTTTTTTTAATAAACTTAATCTGACTTTTTTAAAGAGTGACTTGTTTTACTAAGTTAACACTCAGCAAATATTTGAGTATTCATTAAACAATGTTCTAAGTGCTAAAAGGCAGAACAGGAGATGGCACTAATTTGAAGATTTCAGACAACTGCTTCCTAATTAATAAAAATTTGCCCTAATTAAATCACCAACAATACAAACAATAAAAAAATTGACTGTCTCTTCTATCTTTACGACAATGATGTAAAAATTATTTCCTCTTATTAGTAGGGCAGCCTGCCTGCCGTTTTCTTGCTTTGTAAAACTCTCCCAGGTTGCAGCTATGCAGGATCCTTCCCTACCTAGCAACTGATCAACAACAACAACAACAACAAAAAAAACAGAAAAAAAAAAAAAAACTTTTGTCATTGGCCAGATCTCTTTTTGGAAACAGGCATAAATTCACTAGTCCTAATTTTAGCTACTGGAATGCACCTTAGCAGAGAGAGAAGAAAAGAATGTAGCTTTTTTTAAGCTCTTTTTTTTTCATTGAAGTATAGTTGACTTACAATATTATATTAGTTCCATTATAACATAGTGACTCGATATTTTTACAGATTACACACCATACAAAGTTATTATAATATTATTGACTATGTTCTCTGTGCTGTACATTACACCCCTGTGACTTATTTATTTTATAACTGGTAGATTGTAACTTTTTTTAAATGTTTGTTGTATTTATTTTTTAAATTTATTTTATTGAAGTATAGTTGATTTACACTGTTGTTAATTTCTGCTGTACAGCAAAGTGATTTAGTTATACATATATATATATATACTTTCTTTTTCATATTCTTTTCCATTATAGTTTATCACAGGAACGTAACTTTTTAGTGCACTTTAGCCTCTAACGTGTGTGAATGCCCCAGAAGAGAGCCCAGAAGAGAGCGTCACAGTCTGTAAATGAAGAGGAAGAAAAAGAACTTAATGACACATTTAACTCTTTAATTAACAAGACCATCTGCTATTGTCCTACCTAGTTCATGTAGCTCATGGTGGGACCCGGGATAATAGATATGAAAAAGCAATGACACTTTGGTGTAGTGTTTTGTTTAAAAACAATGACGTGCGCTCATGGAAAAGCTTGCAGAGACAGCCCCCAGGTGTGTCTCCTGCCGTCCTGTGCTACCCAGGCTCAGAGTGAGAGAAAACCAACACCAACGCTTTCAATCTTCTTTTCTAGGGTTTTTGAAGTAGTGATAGTTTTACTCATCTCACATTCATCCTGCCAACAACCCTATGTCAAGGCTAGTATGATCCACACAAGAGATCTGGCCGTAGAAGGATTCCCAAGGTTATAGTGAGCTTTCAACTAGTCCAGGAATCAAGTCCAGGTTTCCAGTCTCTGCTGGCTGATCCCCCTTCCATGTTGGAAAACATTTCTTTCCCTCACCCCGTCTCTCACCCTCTTCTATTCTGAGACAGTGTTGATGCCCACGCTGAAAATAGAGTCCCACACCACTGCCTAAAGCTCCTCCCTTCCCTGCCCAACAGAGGGGGAGTCAGAACATGACAATGGCCCATCAGGCTTATCTCCCGAGGTCCCCCCAATCAGGCTGCCGGGTTTAGCAAAACAATAATGCAAGACACCCAGTTAGATTTGAATTTCAAACAATGAATGATTGTTTAGTACAAGTATGGCCCATGCAAAATTTGGGACAGACTTATATTAAACATGTATTTGTTATTTATCTGGAATTCAAATTTAACTGGACGTCCTGGCAACCCTATACCCACTTGTCTGCACTTCTACCCTTGTGCCCACACACAGGAACACATCAAGGGCAGTAAACTCACCCAGGACATGGGGAACAACACACAGATGTTTGGGAAGGTTGTTTTCAACTCAATTATGCAAAATTGTTCTCTAATCCAAACCTCAGATAATCAGGCTCATAGGTATTTTATAATAAGCTTTTTAAAAAGAAAAAAATGCAGGGACTTTCCTGGCGGTCCAGTGCTTAAGACACTGCACTTCCGTTGCAGAGGGCATGGGTTCGATCCCTGGTCGGGGAACTAGGGTCTGGCATGCTGCACAGTGCGGCCAAAGAAAATAAAAATAAATTTAAATTTTAAAAAAATGCAGTAATATTTATGGAGTTTTTTCCCTAATTGCAAAAGTAAGATGCGTGCATTTTCCAAAGATGGTTGCAATATCTCCCATCTCACTTTTCTCCAATGTCACCAAGAGATGGTGTCTATGTTCCTTCCCCCTTAAATATGGATGAGCTTGTAACTCATACTCAGTAAAGGCAGCAGAGTGAGACTACACAACTTCCAAGGCCAAATCAGAAAAATCAGTGCAGCGTCTGCCTTGCTCACTGTACTGGTCACACTGAAGCCCTCAGCTACACTGAGGCCGCCATGCTGGGAGGGAGCCCAGACACACAGAGAGACCACATGTAGGCGCTCCAGCAGATAGGTCAGCCTTCAAAGCATCCCAGGGGTCAGACATGTGAGCAAAGGAGCCTTCAGGTTGATCCAGCCCCCAGCTGTTGAGTCTCCCCCAGACTTCAAGTCTTCCCAGCTGAGGTGTGAGATGGGATGAGGAAAAGCCAAGCTGTCCCTGCTCTGACCTGTCCAAATTCTTGACCCATAAAACCTGTAAACATAGTAAAACGACTGTTGCTTTATGCCAGAAGTTTACCATGGTCTGTGATACCGCAGTAGCAACTAAAACACAAGACATGCTCATTGCAGAAAAATCAAAAAACCTGTAATTCTCCATGCAAAGGCAATTGCTTCCAAATTTTGAGCTATGTGCTTCCAGTATTTTCCTATGGCCATATGCACACTTTTCTTCTTAGGTAAACATAACATGGGTCTGATTTTTTGGCTGCAACAGTATTACTTGAAAAAACTCCATCTTACTGAACAATTCTGTCTTTGATAATAATAGCTGTAATAGCTATTACTGCACATTTAGGTTGTTTCTAATTTTTTATTAGTACAAATACAGCTGTACAAACATCCCTGTACATACAAAGCTTTCCATTCTTCTAATTTTTGCCTTAAGATATTCCTCGAAGTATTTAGAATTCTTAGGTCAAAAGGTTTATGTATTTTTTAAAGGTTTTGATACATACAAACTTTCCTCCAGAAACAGCTATTCTTTTCATTAATGGGTTATATCATTTTCTGCCGCCAACAGTAATTTATGATTGCTCATTTTTCACATTCTCACCAGCAACAGATACTCTGATTATTTAAAATTTGGGGACTTCCCTGGTGGCGCAGTGGTGAAGGCTTCGAGCTCCCAATGCAGGGGGCCTGGGTTGGCTCCCTGGTCAAGGAACTAGATCCGCATGCATGCCGCAACAAAGACCCGGCACAGCCAAATAAATTAACTAAATAAATAAATATTTTTTAAAAAACAATAATAATAATAAAAATAAAATAAAAAGGGAAATGGCTAAGAGCACAGGTCTTAATAATAAAAATCATTAGTAGTATAGCAATACCCAACATGTACTCACTTTACTTAGTACTTTGTATACTTTTCCTCATATAATTATCACAATTACCATTTAGAGAGGTACTATTAATATTTCTAACTTATAATTGAGGAAATGAGGCTTAGCAAGGGTCAAATGACTGGTAAATGCTATACTCTGAGGCCTGGCCTCTGCCTCAGCCTGAGTATCAAGCACTAACAAAATATTACCATTTCCCCTCATCCACTTGCTTAACCTCTCCAAACCTCAACTTCCATACTTGGTCTTTTGAAGATTAAATGACATCACATATATACGGTGCTTAGCATAGTGCCTGGATGATGTAGAGAAATTGGAACTCTTGTGCACTGTTGGAGGGAAAGCAAAATGGTGCAGGCATTATGGAAACCAGTATGGAGGATCCTCAAAAAATTAAAATAGAATTACCATATGATCCAGCAATCCCACCTCTGGGTATTTATATAAAAGAAATGAAATCAGAATCTCGAAGAGATATTAGCCCTCCCAGGTTCACAGCAACACTATTCGCAATGGCCAACACATGGAAACAACCTAAAAATCCAATGATGGACAAATGAATAAAGACACTCTGCTATAACCAATACTCATTGCAGCACTGTTTACAGTAGCCAAGACAAGGAAACAACCTAAGTGTCCATCGACAGATGAATGGATAAAGAAGATGTGGTACATATATACAATGGAATATTACTCAGCCATTAAAAAGAACGAAATAATGCCATTTGCAGCAACATGGATGGACCTGGAGATTATCACACTAAGTGAAGTAAGTCAGAGAAAGACAAATATCATATGATATCACTTATATGCAGAATCTAAAAAAAAATGATACAAATGAACTTATTTACAAAACAGAAACAGACTCACAGACTTAGAGAACAAACTTATGGTTACCGGGGGCAAGTTGCAGGGACAGATTGGGAGTTTCGGATTGGCATGTACACACTGCTATAATTAAAATAGATAATCAACAAGGACCTACTATATAGCACAGGGAATGCTGCTCGATATTCTGTAATAACCTAAATGGGAACAGAATTTGAAAAAGAATAGGTACATGTATATGTATAACTGAATCTCTTTGCTGTCCACCTGAAACTAACACAACACTGTTAATCAGCTATGCTCCAATATAAAATAAAAATTTTTTTAAAACCTGTGCTCTATACATACAATGGAATATTATTCAGCCTTAAAGAAGAAGGACATCCTGTCACATGCTACAGCATGGATGAACCTTGAGGACGTTATGCTCAGTGAAAGTAAGCCAGTCACAGAAAGACAAATATACTGCATGATTCCACTTACATGAGGCTTCTAAAATAGTCAAATTCATGGAATCAAAGAGTGGAATGGTGATTGCTGGAGGGAAGGGGAAAAGGGGAGTTACTAACCAACAGGCAGAAAGTTTCCATTGAGCAAGATGAACACGCTCTAGAGCTCTGCACCTGTGGTCAACACTGCTGTATTATGCATTTAAAATTTCGGTAAGAGGGTGTATCTCCTATTAAGTGTTCTTATCACAATCAAATAAAATTAAATCAATAAAAGGTAACCTTCAGAGTTTAAAAAAAGAAGCATTTGTCATCCTTCTTATCTTCACGCGGCCATCTGTCACACCAGGAGAGCTGCACCAGCATATAAATACAACTTTCTACACCAATAGACATTTTTTCCTAATCATGCCCCATCATGAAACTTTAATACTACAAACCAAGGTACTATCTGTTGAAATAGCACAGATATTTTTGTCCTCACGACTCCCTCAAGAATCAAGTATCAGCCCCTTGGGTCTGGGGTTTTGTTTTTGGTTTTTTTCTCTTTTGGCCTTGTCGCGAGGCTTGCGGGATATTAGTTCCCAGACCAGGGATTGAACCCGGGCCCCGGCAGTGAAAGCACAGAATCCTAACCACTGGACCAGGGAACTCCCCGTTATCAGCCCCTTGGAGTGATATTATCCCCACCACCCTTCCAAGCCTCCCTCTTTGAGAATGCTTGGTCTGTGTTAACCAGAAAAGCCTCTGACGGGCATGTCCTGCCTATCCTTCGATACCCATATCCTGGCACGGTTCATCTGAATAACGCTGCTTTGCAAACCTCAGCAGATGCAGGACAGTCCACTTAAAACCCAGCCCCAGCTCTGACATTTAGAAGCTTTGTAAAAACAAATATATAAATAAAGGCAAAAATATTGATCACCTATTTTTTTCTACCACTTATAAAGAGGAAAGAATTGTCACTGATAATTTTTGCAAAGATGAGCCTGGACAAATGATCCTGCCTGAACTAAGTCGGTATGACCGTCCATGTGTTTTACCCACCGTTCTATGACGTATAATTGATCAAAAGATGAAAACTGACAGAGAAGAGATGCCACCCAACAGCTGGGAGTTATTAAATCACCGGCTAACGAGTCTTCTGCAATGCACTGCAGATCGCAAATTCTCTCCGCCTTCTATATTTTGATTTAAATAATCTAATATTCTGCTCAAGGTCAGAAAGATTCTGGGTTCATTGACTGTGGTGAGGTGGGATTCTTGCTGAGTATTAGGAAATAATCATGATCATTTAACAGCTAGGAGACAGGATAATCCACTGCTGAAAATAGCATCCACAACCAGCTTGGAAAGTGTTCCGCGGAAGAAAATGTACTCAGGCAAATGCCAGCGACTTGTCACTTTGCCAGAATATTCTTCTTCTTGGTGTGTGTTTTGGACCAACTTCTTCTAACATACCAAACACAGCCCCATCCCATCCTCAGACTGCCTCTAACGAGCTGTGCTTTGGTAGCGAGCCCTCAGTCTAGCAGAAATAACCATGCAGCGCTCATACTTACTGTGAGAGTGTTGGTGAGAATACTGTTCACTACATAAGCCGATGTTCTCTACAAGACAGTAGAAATTATTCTTTGGTTTCAGCCCCAGGAATGCTTGTACTCTCCTTCAGTTACCAGTTTATTTTTAGATACAAACCATGAACAGTAGACCCTTGACATTTGCAGATTTGATCTTTGTATTTTCAACTGTTCAAAAGACTCAAGTCCTATGGGCCTCAGGTTTAACTCGCAGCCACTGCAGAGCTGGGGGGTGGTACGAAACTCTTGCTAACAAGGGGGTCTGACACCCCCGGTGTGCAGGTGTTAGCACAGCTCAGCTGTGGGCTGACTCGCATCCTTCTCCACCACACTGTCCTGTCCCTCCATACTTTCCTCTCCCTGGGGGCTGCCAGAAAACTCGGAGCCTTCGAAAGTGAATTAGAATTCACAGCATCAGTTCTGGGTTCAATGACTTCAGAGTTTCCAGGTGCCCTTCCTTAGGGCCGAGGGGTCTGCACTGTGTCATCTTACCCTGAACGGAGTCAGAGCTCCGCTCTGCGGGACCCTGAGCTGGGTTCTGCGACGGGACAGAATAGAGCAGGAGGGGGCGCAGGACCACGCCACGACCGGAAGTGCTCGCTTCCAGGAAGGAGTTCCGTCCCGGCAGAAGAAAGGGATGAGGGAAAACAAAACAGAAGTGGAGATGCTCATCTTTCCCCCAGATGAAGGGGGGGAAAGGTCCTCTCTCCCAGCAAATGAGAGAGAAAGTGCCATTTCCGGCAGTTTTGAGAATCACTTCTGGGTATTTCCAGCAGAGGGCGCTCGGGTATAGGAAGAAAGTACAGCAAGGCGCGCTACCTCTTAGGGGAAATCCAGAGAAGCCCAGACAAGTTGCCCACCCAGCTCCGGAGTTTCTATGTAGAAGGCACTTGGGGTAACAATCTGGGTGGAAGCCGGGAGGGCTTCAAAAGTGTGTTTACATAGAAGCGGGAGATGGAGTGGAATTGCCCCAGAAGTCCTTGGGGCTTCAGCAGCCCTCAGAACAGTCACCGAAAATAGGTAAAATAGTTCCAGGAATTAAGACCTACTGTATTACTAATAATTTTCCCTGGTATGTCTTATCATAGTAGCTTTCTGTCCTTTGGCCTTTCACTTAATGAACTCATTTTAAGTGCCTTCGATGGGCAAGCAAGATGTCACGCGCTGTCTCATGCTGTGGAGACTTGAAATATGTAAATCCAGTCTCTGTCCACAATTAGACTTTCATAGTCTAAAAGTGGACATTAAGCAAAAACACAAGTCATTGTATTCTGCAAGTCAGAATAGGGCCAACACCATCAGAAAGACACAAGTAGGTGACAGTAGGAAAGGAAAGTTCATGGGGAACTGAGGGGAATAATGAGAAAACCATTTGAGGATGGCAGCTCACACGTCATTCCTTTCTTGCCCGGCAATCTCCAGGGACTTACAAAGGTCCTGTTGTCTAGACATCAAAATGCCCTCTGAGGCAAGGACTGATAAAAATCATCACAGTTAGCCTTGCAGAACCTGATAATAGACCTCGTGTGTCTTTAATCCTATGACAATCATATAAGATATTATTATTCTTATTATACATTATTATTCTCAGATGAAGAAATTGAGCACATGGTCACCCGTTAAATGTCCTCACGGTCAGGATCTGAACCTGAGTCTGTCCAAGTCAAAAGCCTGCGTTGTTATTCTCATTTCTCCATTCTGCCTCTCTGCTGTAACTAACTCTCTTAGTAATTGTATTTTACTAAAAGACAATGTTTTGAAGGAAAAAGTATTTAAGAGCCAAAGGAGAAAAGCCTTGGCAACCAGTGGGCCTTTGAGGAAGAAGGGAGGGAGTTTTAAGATGGTCCTGACGACATATCCCAGAGGCACACAGCTTCTCCATTACTCCTAAGTATACTTTTTCCCTCTGCAAAACCACTGCTTAGCAACTTTTTTTGAATATTAATAATAATTTTCAGGTGACCTGAAATGAAAACCTTTGTCCTGAAAGCCAGGGGTCCTAATAGGAAAACGTTGCGTCTCTTTTCCACAAATCCTGTAGGTGGCGCCCATGCACTGGTTTCCACTGAAAGAAAACAGTGCTACCTTTCAGGAACCCTGATAGGCACACAGCATTCACCAGAGTAACTCCTTTCGTTCAAAGTGAGAAAGAAATAATAAGTATAGCCTTGCTCCCTGTAACTTCACCTAAAAAGTCTCCCTTTTAACAAGGTTTATGTTCACCTGGAGAGGATACAACAGAGAAATGCCAGCTTCCAGACGCCTGAGCCTGAGCCTGACCGAACATATGACCTTGAGCAGACACCCAACCCGCAAGAAGGGTTGGGTGTCTTGGGTTGGCGGTCTGATCTAGGCAGTCTCTAAAGTCCCTTCTAACTCATAAATATTTTGTTGACCCATCCCCGCCCCGCCAAAAAGAATCGTGAAGAGTCCCTAAAGGGAAAAAAGAGGAATTTGTAAAATCAGACTTGAAAGGGGCTGTGAGCGCGATCCAGCTCAAAGTGCCATTCTTTCTTGGAAATCCTCTGCCACCTCTCCCTCCAGAGTTTGTTGCCGTCCAGGAATCACCAGTCCAGTACTTCACAGGACAGCCTATATGACCTCTGGAAAGTTCTTAACACAGTTTCCATGCTGGCCCTAACCCTCCATTCCCTGGTAAGTCTCACCCCACCGGCCAGCTCCCCATTTACCCAGAAGCAGCAACCATGCCCCCTACTTCTTTTTTTAAAATTATTCATTTAGGGCTTCCCTGGTGGCGCAGTGGTTGAGAGTCCGCCTGCCGATGCAGGGGACATGGGTTCGTGCCCCGGTCTGGGAGGATCCCACATGCCGCAGAGCGCCTGAACCATGCCCCCTACTTCTTTTTTTAAAATTATTCATTTAGGGCTTCCCTGGTGGCGCAGTGGTTGAGAGTCCGCCTGCCGATGCAGGGGACATGGGTTCGTGCCCCGGTCTGGGAGGATCCCACATGCCTCAGAGCGCCTGGGCCCGTGAGCCATGGCCGCTGAGCCTGCGCGTCCGGAACCTGTGCTCTGCAATGGGAGAGGCCACAACAGTGAGAGGCCCGCGTACTGCAAAAAATAAACAAATAAATAAAATAAAATTATTCATTTATTTTTGGCTGCGTTGGGTCTTCGTTGCTGTGCACGGGCTTTCTCTAGTTGCGGCGAGTGGGGGCTACTCTTCATTGCAGTGCGCGGGCTTCTCATCGCGGTGGCTTCTCTTGTTGCGGAGCACAGGCTCTAGGTGCGCAGGCTTCAGTAGTTGTGGCGCATGGGCTTAGTTGCTCCGTGGCATGTGGGATCTTCCCGGACCAGGGACCGAACCTGTGTCCCCTGCATTGGCAGGCAGATTCTTACCCACTGCGCCACCAGGTAAGTCCCTGAGTCCTTGTAACTTCAACTCACTGGTCTTATTTCTGCCTTCTGAATAAACCCAGTTCTTCTTCAACATGCCCATATATATATATCAGGGCAGTAAGTGACCCTCTGAATTCTTTTCATACCCAGACAATCCCTAGTACTGTACTTTAGTCATTCTTTGACATGGTTTCGAACACTTCACCATCCCAGGTGCCCTGGTCTGACACACTCTAGTGAGCCCATCGACATCCCTCATAAGGTGCAGTACCCAGTACTGAGCACAGTACCCCTGCAGTGTATCACCTCCCTCCCTCCTGACCTATACTTCCTCTAACATAGAGGAATGATTTGAGGCACTCACATTAGACTGTTGACACATTCAGAAACTGTAATGCATGTAAATGCATAGATGATCTTCTGCAATGCTATTCACTGCTTGTGTACCCCCTGCATCTATGCCAGACAATGCTGATCAGTGTGGCACGCTGTTCCCTGGGATCCAGAAGTGTCCTCAGATTCCTTCTTAACGCAATCTCCGGTCAGCCACTGAGAGCTGACACAGGTGCAGCCTATTTGGTGCCCAAATGCCAAGTTAAGTCTCCCCCACCCTGTACCTCTGTGGCTGATTTTTATCTGACAAATCAAAGGCCTTTACATTTATCCTTCATTGAATTTATTGATATTAGATTTGGCTGATCAAGTCCATTTTCATCATCTGTATAACACAGTGCTTAACAGAATATCTACAACTCCATCCAAAAATTTCCTCCTTCGTCCTATTTTTCTTTTAGTACTGCTCCCAAATGGTTACTGGAAATTATCTATTTTATTAACTGAGGTATTTATTGAATGGACTTTTATGTTCTCTCTTTAGTTTCAAAGTATTTCCATTTCATATTAAATTAACTGCTTTGTAAAATTCATGTGGCACTGCTTTTTACGTCCATTTCAATTGTTAAGCTTTTATTGGGAATCCGTGGGGTGCAAGCAGTAGCCATCAATGTGATCCAGACCATGTGCAGTGCTCACAACTCTTTAACTAGCCTGATCCCTAATTCATCACAATAATTTCTTCCCAGGATCAGTAGGCTCCGTGATCATCAACTAATATTTTCCTGTCTCATTCTCATTGTCACAGAAGCCATTAGGGCAGAAGACCTGAATGCTTTAAGAGCAGAAACTGGTACCAAGCTTTACTTTTCCTCTGCTCGGTCTCCCCCAGGACCCTGCAGCTGGAAGAGCGTGGGCATGGAATGTTCTGGTTTTGAACTTTTGTATGACATGCAACACACACAGCAGAGGTAGACAAAGACTCATAACCAGAATCATCCCCTTCCCACAAAATAGAATATAGAGCTTCAATGGTAAGTAATAGAAGGTTCTTAGCAACAAACCAGATCTTCCAGGGGGAGGGGGTGGGCTGTATTTCAGATCACAAGTCTTGGGTCCCTGAAGCAGTATAGCCATCAGATGATGTCCTCATGGCTAAGAATGTAGATTTTACACACCCAGCGTAACCACATATTACAGAACTCTGTATCACAGAAGGTCAGAATACATTAAGTAGGTGTTGAGTTGTTGCCCAGACTCGCTTACCCATAGACAAGCAAACCAGATATTCTAGGAAACAGAATATGATTCACATAATTCCTTTTCCTCTCCCTGTCCTTTAGCCAGCCACAGTATTACTGGGGACATGATACTCTGCTAGACAATCTCTACTCTAATTGAAATTACCCAAAGACAACAGTGTGATGAAGTGGTTTGAGCATAGAAGCTGCAAAGAGAGATCCATTTTCCAATCCAACTAGGAGGTTAATGATTATATGTCACTTTGGAAAATCATCACCTCTTTGCTGAAATGAAAACTAAATCCAAACACATGTTGCTTTGTGTTGGGTCAGACCCTCTAACCTTTAGGGGGAGAGGTCAAGGCCTCCTTCCCACCCCTATAAAGGAGCTCTGAGAAAGGACAAAATAGTGTCTCCAAGATGCATAATTTAGAAACATTACTAGATCTTTCTGTGGGAGGAAAAACAGAGCTCAAAAGCCCCTGCATCTACCAACAAGCGTAGGCAAGAGGGACTCTGGGGCCCCTCTGGCTTGTGGGGCCTGGCGGGAACCCCTGGGGTCCAGGTTAAAGGAAGCCAACCCAGAGCAGGTAGATTCCAGCTGGCTCTTTCCTGCACCTTAGGATGGGAGGAAGAAAGAAATTCTGAGATTCCCGTAATATCCTCCTCAGCTTATCAACAGGAGAGACATGATAGGGATTTGGGGCAACCTTGTAGGAGGAATAAAAATATATATATATTTGCCTGCATGGCCTTCTACCCCAGGAAACAAGCAACTCAGTAGGGGGTGAGAAGGGACTTACGGAAACATCTCTTCCAAAATGACGGGCATTCTGGAAGCAGGCGGCACTGTGAGAGAGTGAAGAGCAGAAGCCTGGAGTCAGGTGAGCTGGGTTTCCATCTTAGCTCAGCCTTGGACCACCTGTGTGACCTTGAGCCTCAGCTCCCACCTCTATTAAATGCGGCTAAGAATAGAACCCACCTCAGAGGGGTAAGACTGGAAAGGTCTGAAGCACATAAAGAGATTATCGGGGGCTTCCCTGGTGGCGCAGTGGTTAAGAATCTGCCTGCCAATGCAGGGGACACGGGTTCGAGCCCTGGTCCGGGAAGATCCCACATGCTGCGGAGCAACTAAGCCTGTGCACCACAGCTACTGAGCCCGTGTGCCACAACTACTGAAGCCTGCGTGCCACAACTACTGAAGCCTGCGCACCTATAGGCCGTGCTACACAACAAGAGAAGCCACTGCAATGAGAAGCCCGTGCACCGCAACAAAGAGTAGCCCTTGCTACCCACAACTAGAGAAAGCCCGCGTGCAGCCACAAAGACCCAACGCAGCCAAAAATAAATAAATAAAATAAATAAATGTGTTTTTAAAAAAGAGAGAGATTATCGGGAGTGAGTGCAAAATAAGAACTCCATAAATATTAGCCACCATGCCGCGGAGCAACTAAGCCTGTGCACCACAGCTACTGAGCCCGTGTGCCACAACTACTGAAGCCTGCGTGCCACAAGTACTGAAGCCTGCGCACCTATAGGCCGTGCTACGCAACAAGAGAAGCCACTGCAATGAGAAGCCCGTGCACCGCAACAAAGAGTAGCCCTTGCTACCCACAACTAGAGAAAGCCCGCGTGCAGCCACAAAGACCCAACGCAGCCAAAAATAAATAAAATAAATAAATGTGTTTTTAAAAAAGAGAGAGATTATCGGGAGTGAGTGCAAAATAAGAACTCCATAAATATTAGCCATTGTGATGATAACAAAGCTTTTCAAGCTAAGGTTAGAACACACTGATTTGGAGGCAGCATAATCAGAGCCCTTAATTCATATTATAAACACCCACATGGAGCCTCAGAAAGGTGAGCGATAGAAGACCAACTCCCTCAGGCAACCCCCAGAGAGAATATCTCATAGTGGAGGCCGCTTCTGGGTAAGTTTCATTATTAGTCACATCAGTTTCTACCCCTACCCCCAGCAGCTGCAGCAGGAGCAGCTCAGAACCTGGAAACAAGTAAATACTAAGTGGTGACGATAGAAAAGTGGAAAATTTGTACAAAATCCCTGACCTCGTGGTGCTTCTGTTCTGGTGCAGGGAGAGAGACAACAAATAAATAAACCAATACAAATCAGATATAATGGTGTAAAATATCATGAAGAAAAACAGAGCAAGGGAAAGGAATAGAGGGTGCTGGGGGTGGGACTTTGGATGTAGAGGGCTAGAAGGTCTTCTCAAAGGAGATGGCATCTGAGCAGAGAACTGATTGAAGGGGGGAGCAAACCGGGCATATGAGAAAGGAGCATGACACAGAAGAGCATGTGCAAAGGTCCTGAGGCAGAGCCTTGGTAGTCAGTGCTTGGGCAGGCCTGTTGGCAGGAGACAGGCAGTTGGGGGCTTGATTAAGAAGGCAACTCACCACCACACACCTCCACTGGGTGCTCCTTTTTCTTTTTTCATAGTGTTCATCCCCTTCTAACAAGCTATAGGTTAGTGATGTAGTGTGTTTATTTTGTACTACCTCCCCTTGCCAGAATGCAAGCTCCCACAGCACAGGGATCTCATCTGTTTGTTTCACTGTTCATCCCAAGCATCTAAAACTGGCCCTGTACAGAGCGTAGAACACACAATTACTTGGTGAATGAAGGAATGACATGCTGGCCAAGATGAAGATGGAGTTTGTTCTAAGGACAATGGGACTTTGGGGAGATTTTGAGCAGGAAAACGACATGAACAAATTTATGTTTTGATTGCTTTAGCTACTGTGAGAAAAAAGACCAATATTGAATGGATGGTTGAATGGTTGGATAGATAATTGAATGAATCCCAGGATCCGTAACTCCTGCTTTTGCAGGGGAGGATTTTTCAGATGCAGTTCAAGCGGGACGCTGCTCTGCTAATGTTGGAGTTGAGCATTATCCTCACTACATCCTGCCCCTTCCCTGTGGCTCTGAGGGACTCGGGGAGAGAACAGAGCAGAGAACTGCAGTGCAGTGCAGCGGGGAGACCCTCCCAGGAAGGGGAAGGGGGCTTCCAAAAGCTAGCGAACCTCAACCCTTCAGAAATCTGAGCAAGCACAGAGAGACTATATCTATGGCTGGTGTTGGTGCAAATCTCGGGAAGCTGTAGAGGGGTAGCCGGAAAAGGACCAGGGCAGCCAAAGGGAGCCGGGCTCAACCGAAAGAGACGTTTGTTTCCTGAGACATGCCCCACTGAGGGTACTGCCAGCTTCCTCTTGAGGAATTGGAGGTTAATGCCAGAGCCATGCTGTAAGGTATTTGTAGTAGAGAAACTCATGTTTAAGCCAATGGTTTCAGAAATCACAGGTCTCAACTGTGTGGTCCAGTCATTCTCAGTTAACCTCTTTGATGTGACGGTGTAAGGTCCTGAATTAAAGAATTTCTGCAGGTATTGATAAAGTTAACAATACCATGGGGTGAAGAGTACTGATAATTTCTATCGTCTGATGTCCAGAGTACAGCACCCCCTACAGGATAGCCTCCCAAGACCATCTGGGGGTGCCACGTTGTCCCACACACGTTCCTTTCTATGTCAGATTATTTTTATTGAACAACTTTACTGACTTACAGTGTGTGTGATAAAGCAAAGACTCTGTGTATATCCGATATGAGGCCAGATTCACTTTCTTCCACATTTAATTTTCAAGTGCACAGAATGACTGTTCACCTTGTGCCATATCAACATTTGCTCTAATCAGATGAGAAATCCATCTGCAGAAAGACGAGGCATACATGTTCACTTATACAGGAAAGAGCTGGTAAAGTTTTCCCTCTTTGAAATCCACCTAGAGTCTTTCTTTGCCTCCTCGCTTTTGGTTTCCTCTTGTGGCTTCTATAATTCTATACAAGTGATATTTTACATTTCCTAAAACCTTTCAAAAGCTTGAAGTTTGGTAAATTAGACAGTATCGTCTTTCTCCTTTGGAAGAAGAAATTGCCGTCTTGTCGTTTACCTAAATCATTTTATGGGCCATTAATTGAATAGATAACGTTTCTCAGCAAAGGCTGAAGGGTAATTTACCGTTTTCAACTTGACAACTACCTGTGATCACAAAGAGCAATACAGAAAGAGGTGACAGGGAGCTTTTATGAAGAGCACAGACCTGGCTGAAATTGGAAAGCTGCACCTTTTATTCTCCTTTTCTGCACTTACACAGGAGATGAATGAGATGACTACCGGTTTCTTCACTGCAATGAATCTCTGTTTTAATTGGAAATTCTGAATATCAAAAAGTCTGCCAATATGATGGTTTGGTTTCAGAAAACCAGAGGATATGTTTTGTTCCTTGTGATTCAAGAAATGGCTGGAGGCAAGACCAAAGACCTCATCCCAAATACCCACCCCTTGCACCCTTGACTGTCACCATCTTTTTGGTAGAGGCACGGGGGGCATTGAACTGCTTTGCTAGCCAGGGTCAGAACTGAACTTAAGTCTCTCGGAAGACAGCTCTGCAGTGATTAGATAACTAGAATCAGAGGAGTGATCGTGCCTTTCCTTTTTTTTTTAATTGAAGTATAGTTAATTTACAATTTGTGTTAGTTTCAGGTATACAGCAAAGTGATTCAGTTAGGTAGGTAGGTAGATAGATATACTTTTTCAGATTCTTTTTCATTATGGTTATTACAAGGTACTGAATATAGTTCCCTGTGCTATACAGTAGGTCCTTGTTTATCTATGACTTTCTTTTGTAAAGATGTCAAACAAACAGAAAAAAAGGAGTTTCCGTCAAAATGCTGAGTTCTTGGGGGCTTCCCTTCCCTGGTGGCACAGTGGTTGAGACTCTGCCTGCCAATGCAGGGGACACGGGTTCGAGCCCTGGTCTGGGAAGATCCCACATGCCACGGAGCAACTAGGCCCGTGAGCCACAACTACTGAGCCTGCGCGCCTGGAGCCTGTGCTCCGCAACAAGAGAGGCTGCGATAGTGAGTGGCCCGCGCACCGCGATGAAGAGTGGCCCCCGCTTGCCGCAACTAGAGAAAGCCCTCGCACAGAAACGAAGACCCAACGCAGCCAAAAATAAAAAAATAATTTTTTTTAAAAATGCTGAGTTCTTGGGATAAAATACAGCTCCATATCAAATCACCCTGCAGCACCGCTTCCCCCCAGCCCCCATAACCTCTGACAGTCTGACAAGACCATGCTTCATTGCATCAAACGAGTCACTAAGAGCAGAGGGCTTCAACCACCACTGGCAAGATCAGTTTCTTCCATCACAGGAGACCTGGCATAGCCTTTTTTTGTTTAATTGCAGTAAAATATACATAACTTAAAATTTATCAATTTAACCTTTTTTTTTTTTTTTTGGCTGCACCACACAGCACGCGGGATCTTAGTTCCCTGATCAGGGATCAAACTCGTGCCCCCTGCAGTGGAAGCACAGAGTCCTAACCACTGGACCACCAGGGAAGTCCCATTTCAACCATTTTTAATGTACATTTCAGGGACACTAAGTACATTCCCGCTGCTGTGCAACTATCCCCACCATCCATCGCCAGAACTTTTCCATCTTCCCAAATTCAAACTCTGTACCCATTAAACACTACCTCCCCATTCTCCCGTCCCCCGCCCCTGGCAGCCAACATTCCACTCGTGTCTCTAAGAATCTGTCTAATCTAGGGACCTCCTATAAGAGGAATCATACACAATATTTTTCCTTTTGTGACTGGCTTATTTCACTTAGCATGATGTCTCCAAGGTTCCTCCATGTTGTAGCACATGTCAGAAGTGCCTTCTTTTTGAAGGTGACTAATACTCCATTGAATGCATGGACCACATTTTGTTTATTCATTCATTCATCAATGGACATTTGGGTTATTTCTGCCTTTGGCTATTGTGAATAAGGCTGCTATGAGGATGGGTGTACAAATATCAGAGTCCTATTTTCACTTCTTTTGGGTGTATACCCAGACGTGGAATTACTGCATCGTATAGTAATTCTGTTTAATTTTTTGAGGAACCCCCAGACTGTTTTCCAGAGCAGCTGCACAATTTTACATTCCCATCAGCAATAACATCCTCTTGTTGCCAATTCGTCAATGTATCACCAAATATCCAAATATCACCATTTTTCAATTCCACCTTGTTATCTGTCATGTTAGAGTTCAAGGACACAGAGATAAGAAATGGCCCTGTAAGTGGACTTGTGAAATGTTCCCCACAGAAGGGTATGCTCAGCAATCAGCACATTGTTGGCTCAGGTGATGAGAAGATTTTAGTCTCGTGTTACACAAGCTCAGAAGAAGGAAGAGGAATCCTTCAGGTTGCAGCATAAAGCCTGTGGGACACCCATTCTCTCCACCCAACTTCATCTCGTTCAAGATGCTGGCAAGGGTGCTGTTACAAAGTCATGGACGGAGCTCCCCAGAATAAAGTAGGGGGTGGAGAGCTTTACTGGAAGAGGGAAAGAGATGATGCAGGACCTGAACTAGCCTGAGACGCTTCCCTTCCCACCAGGGAAGTGAGCACTTCTCATCAGAGCCTGGGGCGGGGTCTTGGGGAAAGTTTCTATCAATGCTTAAAAAATGAGGATTAAAGGTGGTTCTTTAAGGTTTGATATCCAGGGCAAAAGCCCCAGCCAGATTTTAAGAATTTACACTTGCTTCAACTGATCTGTGTTTTCTCTTAGCAATTTTAAGCCCAGTGGTAGAGACTAAGGATAAAACCCATTAGGTTCTGCATATATGCGTTAATATACGATATTTGTTTTTCTCTTTCTGACTTACTTCACTCTGTATGACAGTCTCTAGGTCCATCCATGTCTCTACAAATGACCCAATTTCGTTCCTTTTTATGGCTGAGTAATATTCCATTGTATACAATGGAATACATTATTTACACATTATTTATACAATGGATAAAGGAGATGTACCACATCTCCTTTATCCATTCATCTGTCGATGGACACTTAGGTTGCTTCCATGTCCTTACAGTCCCACCAACAGTGCAAGAGGGTTCCCTTTTCTCCACGCCCTCTCCAGCATTTGCTGTTTGTAGATTTTCGGATGATGCCCATTCTAACTGGTGTGAGGTGACACCTCATTGTAGCTTTGATTTGCATTTCTCTAATAATTAGTGATGTATATTAATATGCGTTATCGTATATTAATGCATATATGTGGAATCTAGAAAAATGTCACAGAAGAACCGGTTTGCAAGGCAGAAATAGAGACACAGATGTCGAGAACAGACGTATGGACGCCAAATGTGGGAAAGTTGGGGGGGTGTGGTGTGATGAACTGGGAGATTGAGGTTGACATGTATACACTAATATGTATAAAATAGATAACTAACAAGAACCTGCTGTATATAAAATAAATTTTAAAAGGAGAAAAAAAAAGAACTTTTCAAAATTGAAAAAAAAATACAATAAAAAGCCTTAACATGAAAAAAAAAAGGAATGTGTATTACTATCATGTCTGTTGTATTAGTATTAGTTTCTTGCAGTCTTAGAAGTAAAAACAAAAAAATCTTAAAAAAAAAAAAAAACCCATTAGGGAAGGGAGAGTCTTGAAGCCTGATAAGGGTTGAGTTGTGTCATCTAAAAAGATATCTCAAAGTACTAACCCTCTCTCACCTGTGAACCTTATTTGGAAATAGCCTTTGTAGATGTAATCAAGTTAAGATAAGGTCATTAGAGCAGTCCCTGATCCATTGGAGGGGACCTGGTCATGTGAAGATAGACGCAAAGAAGGAAATTACACTAAGGAAAGCCTCTCCCTAGAGGTTTCAGAGAGAGCATATCTCTGCCAACATCTCGATTTCAGACTCGTGGGCTCCAGAACTCTGAGAGAATAAATTTCTGTTTTAAGCCACCTAGATTGTGGGACTTCGTTCTAGCAGCCCTAGGAAACTAACACAGAGCCCAATACCTAGAAACCACACCCTACAACACACGTTCACATCACTATTGTTCCGTATTTATTATGAGAGCTGTTGGGTTATGCAGGTTTTTTGAGGAAATGATCTGTCGTAATTTCAGATTTCCCTGCTTATGGACTATAAAATCATAACCTGAGTTAATGAAATTGTCTCCTGCTGGAAGGTTTTCTTGGTACATAGACATTCCTTTTCTTTTCTTTTTATTGTTAACATTTTAGTTTATTTTTTAATCATTTTTTAATTTTTTAAAAATTTTATTGGAGTATTGTTGATTTACAATGTTGTGTTAGTTTCAGGTATACAGCATAGTGATTTAGTTATACATAAACATATATTCATTCTTTTTCAGGTACCTAGACTTTTTTTTTTTTTTTTTTTTTTTT
>NC_041228.1:65920597-65944329 GCF_002837175.3 Physeter macrocephalus | reverse complement strand
GCGGCATGTGGGATCTTCCCGGACCGGGGCACGAACCCGTGTCCCCTGCATCGGCAGGCGGATTCTCAACCACTGCGCCACCAGGGAAGCCCCCTAGACATTTTTAAACCCTATATTTGATTCACTTTTTTTTTTGGCTGTGCTGCGCGGCTTGCGGGATCTCAGTTCCCTGAACAGGGACCAAACCCGGGCAGTGAGAGCGCTGAGTCCTAAACACTGGACCACCAGGGAATTCCCTTGATTCACTTTCACATGAAAATTATAAGTGCCATTTTGTTCAGATGTTCCCGAGTCAGATTCGTACAAATTAAAGTCAGGAGTGATTTAGCATGATAAAAAGCGAATAGATTCTACACCCACTTTTCTTCCCTTGGAAGAGACAGCTTTGCTGCAGGACATTACACAGGGGTTTCAGAAGCTCATTAGGCTTTCTAAAATTCCTGCCCCCCTAATCTCCAGTAGTCAGGGAGGGTCTGAGAACCCGCCTATTGCCTTATCAGCTACTTGAAGGGAAACAGGGTAGGGCCCTGCAGCTCCCACGTGTGAAACCAGCATCACAGGTGTGACTGCCTATCTATCTCTTCTGTGTCATCTGCTTCTTCAGTGCAGAGAAGAAATTTAAAAGAGTGAGTGCCAAAGGCAAGAAGCATCTACCTAATGAGATATCTGATGAGTTCACTGCTAGGGGTAACTGAAATTAATTCACTAATAGTCTTTGGATTCCACGTGGTTGGTGAGAAGAAAACTAGGATGGGAATATAAAATCAAACAAGATCGGAGTGGAGAAGGCAGAGAAATACAGCAGCAGAAAAATTCATTATTCTTTACACACTTGCTCAACACACACACACAACATGAAGAGAAAAAAGTGCCACACTTAACTGTGACATTAACAAAGAATGGCCATGAGTAGACAGTTCACAGAAAAGGAAGCATAAAAGGCCTGAAACGTGTGAAAAGAAGCTCAACTACACTTATAACATGAGAAAGTATATAATGTTAAACCTCCATAGAGGGACTTTCCTGGTGGTCCAGTGGTTAAGACTCCATGCTCCCAATGCAGGGGGCCCGGGTTCAATCCCTGGTCAGGGAACTAGATCCTGCGTGCCACAACTAAAGATCCCACATGCCAAAACTAAGACACGGCACAGCCAAATAAATAAAATTTGAAAAAAAATAAAAACCTCCATGGAGGTAAAACTTCTCATTTATCAGATGGGCAAAGATTCAAAATAATGACAACATACTCTGTGGTGAGAATATGGGGAGAGTAAACCCCCTATGGCAGTCAGCTTGGCCATATATGTTCAGATGACAAATGCATTTACCCCTTGACCTGGCAATCCCACTTTTGAGCATTTACCCTAAAAGATGCCTACATATGTTCTAAATATACAAGATTATTTATATCTGCATTATTTGTATAATAGCAAAATGTGAGAACAATCCAAGTGTTCATCTATAGGAAACTTTAAAATTCACACAATGAAGAAAAGAATGGGAAATCATTATACGTACATGTGGAGGAAAATCTCTATGATACATATCGTTACTTTTTTTATTCTTTTTTTTTTTTTGGCCACGCCACACAGCTTGCAGGATCTTAGTTTCCCCAACCAGGGATTGAACCCAGGCTCTCGGCAGTGAAAGCACTGAGTCTTAACCACTGGACCACAAGGGAATTCCCTATCATTACTATTTTTTTTAAAGGTGCAAGAAAATATGGTGGTATTAAAATATGTGCACAAATTCTTTGATACTTTTCCCTTTAAGAGGTGGAGCCAAAGCCCCTTCCCTTGAGTGTGGGCTGGGCTTAGTCACCTGTTCCTCCTAAAGAGAATAAGAGCAGAAGTGACATGAGGCTGCAGAGACTAGGTCATAAAAGGTACTGTGGCTTCCTCCTCTTTCTCTTGAATCACATGCTCGGGGGACCCTCCTGCTATGCCATGAGGATGCTCTGATGATGCCATGTGGCGAGGAACTGAAGCCTGCTGCCCATAGCCATGTGGGTGAGCCATCTGCCTGGAAGAAGACCTTGTATCCACCGTCAAGCCTTCAGATGACTGCACCCCAGCCAAGTCAATCCTAGATTGAGGACTCTCAGAAGCTATGTGATAATACGTTTGTTTGTTTGTTTGTTTTTAAAGATGCTGTGTTTGAGGGGAGTTCCCTGGTGGCCTAGTGGTTAGGATTCCAGGCTTTCACTGCCATGGCCCAGGTTCAATTCCTGGTCGGGGAACTGAGATCCTGCAAGCCTTGTGGTGTGGCAAAAAAATAAATAAATAAATAAAAATGCTGTGCTTGGGGTGGGGTGGGGGGTTAATTTGTTATAAAGCAGTAGCTGACTAATGCAACAGTGTTTAAAACAGGTTATTTTGTGTGTAATAGAGAAGAACATATATAATTATATTTTCTTATTTTACAGTGAAGAAACACTGGACGTGTACCCAAGGATTAACAAAAGTGGTCACCTGTATAAAAAGTGTGTGGAATGGGGAACAGGAGAGATGGGAATAGGGAAAAGAACAAGACTTCTCAAACTACACCTTTTTATAGATCCTCTTCTATTTTTTTAAATGAAGTTCATATATATTTACATATTTTAAAAATAATTTCTTTTAAAAAAGTAAAACTCTTCAAAAAGAACTACCATGGAAAAGCATGTCCTCTGTTTAGTGGCTGTTATGGGTGCTCATGGGGTGTCAGCCTAGCCTTGGTTTGTCACCAGCATGACCCAGAAAGCATCTTAAGAAAACGGTTGACAGATTGCTCGGAAAGAGATCAAAGGAACATCTGTTCTGGAAAACAAAAAATCCCAGAGAGAAGGAGAAATGGTGACATGTCATGACAAGCAAAGTGGCATCCCCCTCATTCAGACCATGTGATGTGAACAAGAGGTTTCATATTGTTCCAAAGAGTCAAGCACACAGAGGCAGATGACTAGAGATAATACGGTTGTCTGAAAGTTCTGGTAGAATGAGAAGCTGTGCTCACAGATGAAGTGGCAGAGAAGGGACAATAATCAGGTACATCAAGAGTCAGGGAAAGAGCCAAATGCAGAAGCTTCTTGCCTGGCCAGGCATCATTAATCAGTAAAAAATATTCAGAATTAGGATTTGCATGACATTTTCATGACAGAAATTTCTGCATCCTTCTTCAATTTACAGACCTAAGAGTTGTTGGATGCCACTTCCTGTAACTTACATTTTTATTTTAATAATCTTAAAATTAAAATATTAGCAAGAAAAAATGTTAACAAGTGTTTTGACTGGGTCATGATCCTACCATATTAAAAAAAAACAAAACAAAACCCTTAGGAGTACAGGAAGAGGACATTAGTCAATAGTCTTAAAAAAAAATAGTCTAAGAGGATAATTAAGGAGCTCATGAAAGGTAGGATACATAACATAGAATTGCAAGAAGGTTCTTAATTGTTAAGTCTTGTCCAGCTAATATATTTCCTTTTGGGTGAATATTGGGGAAATATTTGAGAAGTGAGACAAGACAGACATTTTAGATGTTGGCTAATAACTTTTATGCATTCTTGATAAAAATGCTATAATATTGCACAGTACTTCTCATGCTGTCTGCCAAGTGACTCATGTTTTTTTTTAATGAGGGTGGGGTGAGTGCCCTCTGTCCAAACTCTTGGTTTTAGGAATGGCTCCCTCCAAGTTTATGCAGGGACCTAACCTTGACCTGGTCATGGCTGATTAGCCCCATTGGGAACCTGGCTCAAATTGTGGCAGTTAATTCTCTTCTCCTTGGGAACCCTTGTGCACTGTTGGTGGGACTGTAAATTGGTACGGCCACTATAAAAAACTTATGAAGTTCCCCCCCCAATTAAATATAGAACTACCACATGATTCAGCAATAACCTAAAGGGCTACCAACAGATGAATGGATAAAGAAAATGTGATGTACGTATAATGGAATACTATTCAGCCATAAAAAAGAAGGAAATCCTATTATTTGTGACAACATGGATGGAACTTGAGGGCATTATGCTAAGTGAAATAAGTCAGACAGAGAAAGACAAATACTGCATGATCTCCCTTATATGTAGACTCTAAAAACAAAACACAAAACAAAACAAAAATCTCAGAAAAAGAGATCATATTTGTGGCTACCAGAGTCAGGGGATGGGGAGTGGGGAGCTGGATGAAGGAGGTCAAAAGGTACAAACTTCCAGTTATAAGATAAATACTGGGGATGCAATACACAGCATGGTGACTATAGTTAAGACTGCTTCATGGTGTATTTGAAAGTTGTTAAGAGAACAGATCCTAAAAATTCTCTTCACAAGGAAAAAATCTTTTATTTTTTGTATCTATACAAGATAATGGATAACTAAATTTATTATGGTCATCATTTCATAATATATGTAAATCAGGTCTGTATACTACAGTGCTGTATGTCAATTACATCTCAATAAAACTAAAATTTTAAATTAAAATTTAAAATAAAAGATTCACCTAGGATTTAAAAAAAAAAAATCCTTTCCTCCTTATTACATGCTGGGGACCCAGAGGGAGATTTAACCTCTCCAGGAGCTGGACCTGTACTAAGTTCAGAAGCTGAGGTAGCCTGCCGTGTGGACAGAGGCTGCAGAGAGAGGAAAACAAATCCAGCGGAGATCCAAAAGAAATGTGGCTACAAGAGAAAGAGAAGACAGCTTGAGAGTATTTAGGTCTCTGGCTGTAGTTCGGGGACCTTGGTTTGCATGACATTTACCTGTATCCTTACAATAAATTCACGCTTGAGCCAGTTTCTGCCTTCGTAGTCAAAAGACTCTTAGTCAATACTCGGTGTAGTCTCTTTTTTTTTTTTAACTTTTTTTATTTTTGGTTGCGTTGGGCCTTTGTTGCTGCGCGTGGACTTTCTCTAGTTGCGGCGAGCGGGGGCTACCTTCGTTGCTGTGCGCAGGCCTCTCATTGTGGTGGCTTCTCTTGTTGCGGAGCACGGGCTGTAGGGCACAGGCTTCAGTAGTTGTGGCGCACGGGCTTAGTTGCTCCGCGGCATGTGGGATCTTCCCGGACCAGGGATCGAACCTGTGTCCCCTGCATTGGCAGGTGGATTCTTAACCACTGAGCCACCAGGGAAGCCCGTGTGTGATCTTAAATAGAGCCAATAGAGCCAGAAGCCATAGGACTGGCTCTCTCTTCTACTTCTTCCCTTCCTATGACTTATACCTTTTATTAATTCAAGAACATTATTTGAGAAACATTTATAGAATGGCTACATGTACAAGACTTCCATAGTGTGATTAAAAACTAATGACATCATTGATATTTGACGATAAAATGTGAGAACTTCAAGAAAACATTCTCATTCACTTGAAAGAAAACCGTTTCAAAGGTTTAAAAAAATCATAAAATATAAAATATGCATTATATATTACTTACTATTATATATGCTATATGTTGTGTGTGTAGATAAACATTAGATAGATAAATATAAAATCTTCTTCAATTACCTTTTTTAAAAAATAACACTGTTTGAAGTGAAAGGACTCATTTTTCTTTGCTTTCAGCCCATGTAAATATTTAAATAATACAGTATTAACATTTTTGTGCTGCTTCCCATTAGCTTGTAGATTGAGCCGTACTCTGGCTGCCTCTCTGCCTCCTTCCTGGGGGCAGTTTCCTTTAACTTCAAGAACAGTGATTTAAAAAAAAAAAAAAAAGGAAAAATAAGATAATCTATCCTTACTTACAAGCGTAACAGACTGTATTTAACTTTACCACATATGATAGACGTATATATGCTGTAAAATTAGGGAAAGGAACTTTCTAGTAAACTGATGATTTGTCGGAAAAAAATAACATGAGTATGGAAAAATCCAGTGTTCCAATCTGGAGCTGTTTCTGGTAATAGCTTCATGGTAGAAAGAATCTAATCAATGTCATTCATATGCACCAGACTTCCCTGGACTGTTTGGTAAACACAGAGTAATAGTTATTACCTCCTCTCTGCCCCTGATGGGAAGTTAACTCCCAAAGCTCCCGTTCTCTATCCCATCACCTGGGGTAAAATAAAGCAGTATCAGACAGTGTTTATGAATTAAGTTAGTTCCATCTAAGAACTTTTCTCCAAATCTTGGCCAGTTTTCTAATTCTCAATTCACGTTTCTCCAAGTTTTACAATAGTATTTTTGAAAAATGCAGTTTAGAATTGTTTTCTGTATGGTCTATTAAATAGATCAGCCTAAGTTCAAATGTACCTTCTCCGAGAACAATGCACTGTTTGTTCTAGAATCAACAAGTCATAAGGATGCCCATAGCCATGGTTATACATCTTTGTTTTATGATTGCATCTTACAGGTCACCAGGAGAAAGAACAGAATATAAGTATTAATAAATTTATTAATTTATGACATTTGCTGAGGACTTTCTACATGCTAATATGGATATATAACAATAATAACAATATATATATTGTTATATAATAACAATACCATCATTATCTCATTTTAATCTTCATAGCAATCTTATGAAGCAGCTGTTATCTCCATTTTACAGAAGAGAAAATTGAGCCAACTTTTGCCTAAAGTCACAGTTAATAAACCCACTGTGTCTCTGCCCAAAACCATGTTTTTTCCACTTTGCTCCAATGCCTTCTTGGTTTTAAGAAGTTCAAACTAACAGAAAACTAAGGAAACTGTGGATAAAAATACAATGGGATAAGTAAGTACATAGCAAGGGAGTTGCACAGTGCTTTGGGTATCACACAGAAGGGTCAGATTTTTACACTGAACATGGAGAGTGGAGAGAAGCCAGCAGGACATACAAAATTAGTCTTCGGGGAAATGAATTCTCCAAGTCAGTGGGACCAGGAGATCAAGGAGTGTATAATATTACAACCTGTGAAAATGACATGAGCATATACACAGAAGCTTGCAGTAGCCCAGATCATTCCATAAACCTCAAATCAGTGAGTTCACCTGGGGCGATGGATATTCGGCATTGAATGTGGGCAGTGGGTAGAGACCAGACCATAAAGAGTCCTGTAAGCCTCAGGAAAGAGTGTGCAATGTATTCTGAAAGCAGCGGGGGATCCGGAAGGAAAACTGAAAGCAAAGGAGAGACTTGATCAGAGTGTTTCTTGGAAAGTCATTCATGAGACTCTGAATTAAGGGAATGACCATTAGATGGAAGAGGGAAAGGTTGAGAGATAGTTTGTAGTTGGAGTGGAGTAGGACCTGGAGACCAGTTGGAGGTGGAGGACAAAGGAAAAAGGAGTCCAGGGTCCTGGGTGACTCCCAAGTTTCTGGTGATGCCATTAAGTGATAACAGAAAATCCAGGAGAGACAGTTAGTTAGGAAAGGAGTTCAATTTGAGATATAAAAAGTATGCATCTGGAAATAACAGGTTTGGGTTTTAGGAAAAAGACCTGTCCAGAACTACAGAATCACCAGTGGTAGTAGAAGGCACAGAAGGAGAAACTCACTCAAAAATGGCATACAGGGACTCCCCTGGTGGCACAGTGGTTGAGAGTCCGCCTGCCGATGCAGGACACACGGGTTTGTGCCCCGGTCCGGTAAGATCCCACGTGCCGCAGAGCGGCTGGGCCCGTGAGCCATGGCCGCTGAGCCTGCGCGTCCGGAGCCTGTGCTCCGCAACGGGAGAGGCCACAACAGTGAGAGGCCCAGGACAGGAGCCTGTGCTCCGCAACGGGAGAGGCCACAACAGTGAGAGGCCCAAGTATCACAAAAAAAAAAAAAAAAGGCGTACAGGGACTTCCCTGGTGGTGCAGTGGTTAAGAATCCACCTGCCAATGCAGAGGACACGGGTTCGAGCCCTGGTCTGGGAAGATCCCACATGCCACAGAGCAACTAAGCCCGTGTGCCACAACTACTGAGCCCTCGTGCCTAGAGCCCATCTCTACAACACGAGAAGCCACCGCAGTGAGAAGCCCGCGCACCGCAATGAAGAGTAGCCCCGCTCACTGCAACTAGAGAAAGCCTGAGCAGCAACAAAGACCCAACGCAGCCAAAAATAAAATAAATAAATAAATTTATTTATTTTTTAAAAATGGCATACAAAGAGAAAAAAAAGGCTAGGGGTCAATCCAATAGTGACCTCACACAGTGAGTATGTGCCAGGCGCTGGAGCCTGAGACTCTGGGCA
The DNA here is from genome assembly GCF_002837175.3 of Physeter macrocephalus. Taxonomy (NCBI): domain Eukaryota; kingdom Metazoa; phylum Chordata; class Mammalia; order Artiodactyla; family Physeteridae; genus Physeter; species Physeter macrocephalus. Next base: position 65,936,200 of record NC_041228.1, on the reverse strand, counting down.
CTCCATCCCAGCTCTGCTCTGCCACAAAACACACCCGGGAGAATCACGCGAGTAACCATGTGCCTGTCCCCAAGCAAATACTTAGTAAACACTGGTTGTTATTACCTCTACTGGAAAACACCTCAAAGTTTTCACAAGTTCATGAATGTGTAACTTTCATATCTAATAATATACAGACTAAATAATAATGATAATAATAAGCAGCTTATTTCCATTGAGCACTTGTTAGATTTCAAAGACAATGCTGGGCAGTTTGCATTAGTCTCTTTAATTCACAGAGCATTTCCCTCATACAGTATTATGTTTATTTTCCCATTTTACAGATGAAAAAACTGAAGCATTGAGAGGTTAACTGACTTGCTCAAGGTCATACATTCAGTGTAAGCATGAGAGGGGATGGAATGAAGGAGGAAGGCCATGGCCCAGCTCAGAGCTATGAAAGGAATGACAAAGCCTGCTTTCTGTGTCCCCCACCTCCCCCTCTTGCCCATTAGAAACTTTCTATGCAAGTAAAAGGTCATTGAAATTTCCCCATATAGTAGTAGTAGGTCAAATCACCGCCCCATAGTCCTAACAAATGATTGTCAAAAATGACATAAGTAGAGGGAATTCCCTGGTGGTCCAGTGGTTAGGACTCAGATTTCACTATCATGGACCCTAGGTTCAATCCTTGGTTGGGGAACTAAGATCCTGAAATCCACATGGCGTGGCCAAAAAAAACAAAAATGACGTAAGTAGAAAGAAGACTTCTTGAAATTTTCTCTTGTAAATTTAGGATATTATTTGATGTTTATCTTGCCTCTTTATATAAAGTAACAAAAAAGATAAATTTTGACTGATTAGACTATATCTGGCATGCTGTAATTATATTCAGGAGACAAAAAATGATGGGTATGTATTAACATTATTAGAAGAATAAATTATCTAAATGTTTCACGTAACTCAGTTTATTTCCTCCCACTCAAATCTACAAATGGTATAATTCTGTGTTTCACGGTGCTATTTTTTTAATTTAGATTTACCCTCAATTTTTTAAATTGAGGTATTTTTTAGTTGATGTACAATATCATGTTTCAGGTGTCCCACATAGTGATCCACAGTTTTTAAAGGTTATACTCCATTTATAGTTATTGTAAAATATTGGTTATATTCCCTGTGTTGTACAATGTAGCCTTATAGCTTTTTTATTTTATACAAAGAAGTTTGTACCTTTTAATTCCCTATACCCCTGCCGTGCCCCTCCCCCTTCCCTTTCCCCGCTGGTAATCACTAGTTCTCTACGTCTGTGAATCTGTTTCTTTTTTTGTTATATTCACTAGCTTGTTTCACAGTGCTATTTTAGCTAAAGACTATATTGCAACTCGTAATAAATAAACGTTTACAACCCCACATAATTTCTATATTTTTCCTCAATTTCTTTTCTACTTGAATGACTAGTAATGTAGCTTAAAGATTTTTTAATTGCTTCTTTTTCTTGCATATTTATTTGCATTCCTAAATTTACTTAACAAAAGGTTTTCTTATTTGCATAGATCAATCTTGAATGCAAAGCCTATAGAATATACTTGCAAGCAGACAATAGCTCTGCAGGGTTAAGGTATTAGAGCGTGACTACCTTTGATTGTTTAAAAGATGGGCTAAGTGCTTCTTTTTAACCTAAATAGAGACCCCACGAGCACAAAGAACCAAAGTCAGTCATGGGTCCCTGCAACACCTTTGCACAATTAAATGAAAAACTGAAAACTCCTAAAAGGCTTTAAAAACTTGCCAAAAGAAGGAAAAAAATCATCTGTGTCACTCATTGCTACTAACCTCATTGCAACCACTGCAATTATTTTAACACACACTAATTAGATTTATTAGGTCATGGTGTTTGGGCTGGGTCTTTGCTAAAAGGAGCACGCAGTCCAACCTGTAGATTATTAACGAAGAGGGTCTATATGCCATAAAGTCCATTCTGACCTTTTTATTTTTTCATGAGACATTCATCAATGAATGGATTAATAGGACCACAAAGGAAAAGTGAAGCATTTGTGCGCCATAATTCATCCTCCAAAAGAATGATTAACTGACAGATTCTATTGAATGCCAAAATCTAACATCAAATTTTATTCTTCAACTGATGCAGCTTAGGAAAGTAGTTATAAAATAAACATTTTTATAAGTCCACAGAGAGAAAGCCTGGGAAAGCATGCCAGGAACTCGAGTCAGTGGTTATGATTCCCAATTAATTCTCCAGGAAATTTAGTGAACTTAGTCTTTTATTCATAATCTACCCTAGTTTTCTGGTTAAAATGGGGGTGCTAGGGACCTCCCTGGTGGTCCAGTTGTTGGGACTCCGCGCTCCCAATGCAGGGGGCGTGGGTTCCGTCCCTGGTCAGGGAACTACGATCCCACATGCCACACGGTACAGCCAAAAGGGAAAAAAAAGTTAAAATAAATAAAGTTAAAATGGGAATGCTAGTGCTTAGTGGATTAAAAAAATATTGGGGGGAAATATTTCACACATACTTCTGTAATATTTGAGTTTTATATGATGAGCGCACAGTACTTTTATAATTATACAAAACAAGAATTTTTAAAATTAAAAAAATTTTGGACAAAATGTTGACCTTCATCGTTTTTTTCAAGAAAGAAAATGGAATGCATGCAGGACGCAGGCTCTCTTTCAAAGCATCTAGTCTACGAAATTTGTAGTTACTATTTACCCCTTTCAAAATTTCTCTGAAGTACACCTTCCCAGGTATCTGATTATTCAACAGCTCCCCTCCATGTTACTCCAAATGTAGTGCCAGACAGAAGCATCCTTTCTGATTTTCTTTTTCCTGCACAACATACAAAGCTGAATCTTACACTCTCATCCCTCGTCAATGGATAAAAACCAAGTCTGTAAAACTTGAAAGAAGGCATAAAGGAGAAGCAGTTTTGAAAACAGAAGTTTGATTTGATTATATTCTTTTTTCTTTAATTCTGATTGCCTTTGTCTAGTTACTTGTGAGTTTAATTTACATCTAATTTCCTGTTTGACTATTCACTATATTTACACCATATTTACACAAAGGCTTTAGAAAGTATGGAAAACATCGTTCAATGTGTGCCGTAGATTAAGATGAAACTACAATACTTATTTTCCCGGCTCTGCAATGAATTTGAAATTTTCTGCCTGAAGATAAGAGATCCTGAAAAGAACACTTGTCTTTTCCTTTTGGTTAAACTTTTCTCTTCATGTTACATCTGCACACTTTACACCGTGCAAAAATAATTAACATTTTCACGAACACTCCTTCCTTTCTCTGACCCGCCAACCTGAGTTGTGCGTTCTAACCTTGCTCGTGAGTCTGTGGGAACAAATGGAAATGTTTATCTATAAACTCCTACTAGGTTCCCACCCATTCTCATGCTGACGGTTTATGTTCCAAGAAGCCAGACATAGAAAGCAGCCTCATCGTCATAATACACTGAAACTATAGGATTCCATAAATAAATTGTTGATAAATGTTAGTAACCAGTTTTTTTCACTCTGCATTTCTCTCTCTGATTTTTTTAGTTGCACACACACACACACACACACACACACACACAAGTCAAGACAATAGACAAGGAACCCTGATAGTGGCTAAATAGAAGACATACATCTAGCATGTGGGTATTTGCACACACACACACACACACACACACACACTACTATACTAGAGTAAATTAGCTTTTTGTCCCTTGCCAGAAGGAAGCTAAGACGCTAAGAGGTAATGAGTTTTATTAACTCTCAGAATGTCTGCAAAGTAGCCCAGCATCAAAGGATCGGATCCCTTTTTAGTCGCTCCCCAAAGACCTCCTTACAGGAGCGAGCACATCGGTGCCTAATTGATCAGCGAAATGCCGGCTGATGCATTCGCTTCCAGTCACTCGCTGCTGTACCATCTCCACCGCCTGTAACGAACTTACCGAGACACGCCCTGCGCTGTACAGGAATCAACGAGACCTGTTCCCCAAGTGTGCGCCAAGCTCATTTGTCTGGAACAGGGATATTTTTTTTCCATGTTACAATCGTTGTGAGGTTCTTTGGCTGAGACACGAAAACTCCCGAAGTCATTCTGATACTTTGTGATGAAAAAAAAAGAATTGAAAGCCAAAGTGAAATTAAACAAAGCTTTGAAAACCTAGACTAAGAAATTGGTTTATTTTCGGTAACTCCGGGGCTTGAGAGAAGCAGAATTAGACTTCCCGTGGCCTCAGGTCTGCAGGTGCGGGTGTGGGCTCTGTTTCCTCTCTAGTGAGTGACCTCCAGGTAGTACGTTTAACTGAGGAGCCTGGTTCCCCTCTTTGGCACAGATGGGCCCTATCCTCAGCATACCAATCGTGACAAGTAATCCCTTCACCTGGAGTGAACACACTTTCAAAAGAAGCCACTAGACTAGAGTCAGAGTTTGTCAGGGTGGGGTTCCTAGACCTGCAGCTTCTCGGATCTGGTTAGAAATGCAGATGATCAGGACACACCGCAGATTTTCTGAAACTGGAACTCTGGCAGGGGTGGGGGGCAGCCATCTGTGTTTTAGCAAACCCTCCGAGCGATTCTGAGGCAGGCTCAAGTTTGAGAAGCATTGGATTCGCTTTGTGTTTCCCGAACTATCCTGGTGATTAAAAAAAAAAAAAAAATCATCCGGGGCCTTGATTAAAACTAAGGATTTCTGGAACCCTTCCCTGAAGATTCATTCCGTGGAGCTGCTCTGGGGCCCGAGAATTTACTTTAACCAGCAGCCAGGGTGCCTCTTCTCCTCCTAGGGCTCAAACCAAGGGAAGCCCTGGATTGAGCTCTGTCTCTAAGACTACCTTCCAGGTCTGGCTTTTCCTTTGTTGCTTTTGAATAGAGCAGTATTTTGAAATAGGGACAGAGAACAAAAGAGAGGTTGAGGTGAAAGGGTGAGGATCAGAGTCTGAACTGGAGGATAAAGTCTGAGGGAGGTAAAGAGATTGTGTTTCCAACAGTGAGGAAACCCTTGCCAGGGAAACAGTGTCCAGCGGGGTGAAGGTCCCTGTGTGAGGAGCTAAAGGAAACACGGAAATCGGACTTTGGTTAGACTTTAGCTATGAAGTTAAATGTCTTCCAGGCAAGAAGGAGACAAGGAAGTAGTGTGTAATTGACCACTTGCCTCAGTAGGATATTCTTAAATCAGGGTCTATAATTTAGGGGATGGGGCCACGCAGCGTTGACATTTCAGTTGTACTTTCGCTCTGCGTGTCTACATTAGACTGTTTGCCACGTGGACGCTGGGAACAGTGCCAATGAGCACAGGCAAAAAAGCCAGCCCTGGGAATTCCCTGGTGGTCCAATGGTTAGGACTCAGAGCTTCCACTGCAGGGGGCATGGGTTCCAACCCTGGTCACAGAGCTGAGATTTCACAGCCTCGTGACCAAAAAAAAAATAAAAAAGAAATCTAGCCGTGAAGGACCCCAGCGCTCTGATGACAGTTACACCCCTCAAATTTCTTTCAGTAGCTTTTTAGACTTGAATCCTTTAAATATACAGGAATTAAGTCTTATTTATCTCAAGAATTCTGCTCCTTCATAAATCAGCTTAGGGCATGGACAGGACCTAGGGCTGATGCCCAAGTAGCAGAATGCCTATATTTTAGGTGGTTTAAGGGAGCCCTTAGGGCTGTCTTGTTTGTTTAAATTGGATAGGGAACCAGGTTAGAGGGTATGAAGATAAACAATAAATGAGTGACAGCTCAAGACCACAATTAGGCCAAGGTTAATAAGCCTCAATCCCAGTGGGTAAAGAATCTCTCTTTGGAAGGAGTCACTACATAAATGTATATCACTGATGTACTTGTTGGTATTTCTTTCATTAAAAAATTTTTTTTCTAGGGGGGAGGGACAAATTAGGGGTATTGGATTAACAGATAAAAACTACTGTATATAAAATAGATAAGCAACAAGAATACACTGTATAGCACAGGGAACTATACCCATTATCTTGTAACCTATAGTAGAGTATAATCTGCAAAAATACTGAATCACTGTGCTGTATACCTGAAACTAACACAATATTGTAAATCAAATATACTTCAATAAAAATAAAATAAAATAATAAATTTAAAAATTTCTAAATCAAAGTAAAATCAGAAGAGTATAATCTTGGAAGCCGGAGGTGAGCTTTTTGTCTCTTCTATGACAGATTATCAGTGTTGGATTGGCAGTTCTTTTACAGTTAAACTTATTTCTAATTTTTATTCCACACAATAAGCCAGTGGAACATAAGTTAGTGTGCCAGAATGTGTGTGAAGTTTTTAACCTGACTTTGCCACAGATGTATTATGTTGATAACATCCACCCTGAGCGTCCCTCATCTGTTCTTATCCATAAACCTCTATAGCTGAAAGGGAGTGAGAAGTGTATTTAAAAGCAAATGCTTTGATATGCATATATATCATCAGGTGCTCTTCATCAAGCTGGCTATAGAAGAATTTTCTGGTCCTTCGCCATGTCTCCCAGTGATCACAGGGAAAAAGGACATTGATGAGAAATAACCATTTGCTACTCTTTTCTAAAGAGAAAGATACAGAATGTAAGTTTTCCTAAATCAACAAATGTCATATTCTCATTCTGTACAATTAATGCATAGAGATTGGAAACAGAACCTTCAGGAGTCAAATGATTCTCCCAGTGTACAGATCAAGGGCTCCAGAAAACCACAAATGTGTTCAGCCAAGTAACAAGGGCTTGAGGATTAAAAAAAAAAAGCAACTCAGGGCCCAAACTGCATAAGGTCGGGAAAGACCTAAAAGCACAATATGGCTTCCTTCCAGTACCCATCTTTATTTCACTTCTAAAGATTTAGCTAAAACAAAAGATTCTAGGGCTGCATTTCTTAACCTAAAATGCAATCATTTCATATCTGGTCATTTGGCTAAATTAAGGGATAGTGGCCTTTAGAGTTAGAAGTGAAGTCTATAATAGTTGTCTTTGTTTCTTGCCATCCCTGTGTGACAGAAATGAAAAGGTGCGATCATTCAAAAACAAAAAGACAAGCAACCCAGTTGATCATGTTTGTAACTGACTATAGAGTAGATGATAAGCGATAATCACCAAAGCTGAGAGCTTTCAAGTATTGTACAAATTTAAGAACTTCATCGTTCAGAATAAAAAAGAATTTTTTACCCTGTACTTTCTCCTTCAGGCTCAGCCCCACTATTCCTCACCCCTCTCCTAAAGGCCGATATAATTCTTTACTTGGTCTGTTAATACGTCAACGGGGAATAGAATATATAATTATAAACCAGAACACAACTTTGAAAATTTGGCCATCGAAGTCAGATTTTTTTTTTTGAAGTCAATATTTTTGGCCAAGCGCTTAAGATGTGATCCACCATCAGAAAAGACAACGTCTAACATCCAGGTAACAGCCAATTGATTTGTAATTATTTTTGATAGTTATTAGTATATACACTTAAAATCAAAATTGGAAAACTTCAAGCTTGCATCAACTGAAAACCTTTCCAAGCAGCTGAAATTGCTTTAATTGTTATATGGGGTGACCAAAAAGGAAGCCTTTGCAAACTCATTATCTGCAAATCCATACTATACGTTACCTGAAAATCAAGATATTTACATAATAAACTCTGTTAGTCAATGAAATCAGTTGAAGAAAGAAGAGTTCTATCAAATAACCTCTTTAATGGTTATTATGTTCATCATATTTGGATTATCAATTTTCAAACAATTGGACTCTGATTATAATCTCTTAATCTCAGAATTACAGTAAATTTAATATTTTCTTTCTCTGTTGGCTTCTGGGTCATCATTGAGCGACAGAAATGGAAAGGTGCAGTGGTTCAGAAACAAAAAGACAAGCAACCTAATTAAAAAATCGGCAAGGACTTGAATAGATATTTTTCCAAAGAAGATATACAAATGGCCAACAAGCACATGAAAAGATGTTCAAAATCATCAGTCATTAGGGAAATGCAAATCGAAACCACAGTGAGATAGCACTTTACATCCCTTAGGCTGGCAATATACATATATTTTAAGGAAAATAACAAGTGTTAGCAAGGACGTGGAGAGCTTGGACGCTTCTCTTAAATTGCTGGTAGGAATGTAAAATTGCGTAGCCCCTGTGGAAAATTATTTGGCTGTTACTCAGAAAGTTACAGAAGACCCATCAATTTCACTCCAAGGTATATACCCAAAAGAACTGAAAGCAGGGTTTCAAACAAATACTTGGACACAAATGTTCATAGCAGCACTATCCACAATAGTCAAAAGGTGGAAACAACCCAAACATCCATCAGCAGATGAATGGGTAAACAAAATGTGCTATATCCATACAATGGGATATTAGTAATCAGCCATAAAAAGGAATGAAGAACTGATACATGCTACAATGTAGCTGAATGTCAAAACAGTATGCTGAGTGAAAGAAGCCCCATACAAAAGTTTATATACTCTAATATTTCATGGGTATGAAATATCCAAAACTGGTAAATCTAGGTATAGAAAGCAAATAGGTTGTTGCCAGGATCAAAGGGAAAGGGGAATGGAAAGTGACTTAATGGTGTTTCTTTTGGAGTGATGAAAACATTTTGGAACTCCATAGAATTGGTGGTGACACAACAATGTGAATGTATGAAACACCACTGAACTATTCCCTTTAATACAGTTAACTTTACATTGTGTGACTTTCACGTCAACTTTTAAAGAAAGGTACAACACTCCAAAGTGGGATGCATGGACCTCAGGGTCCATGCACATGGTGATCTCCTACAGGCAGAATGAAAATATTTCATTCGTATTTGTGTTTATCTCACCACTTAAAAATTTCTATTTTTGGAATTCCCTGGCGGTCCAGTGGTTAGAACCCTGCGTGCTGAGTGAAAGAAGCCCCATACAAAAGTTTATATACTCTAATATTTCATGGGTATGAAATATCCAAAACTGGTAAATCTAGGTATAGAAAGCAAATAGGTTGTTGCCAGGATCAAAGGGAAAGGGGAATGGAAAGTGACTTAATGGTGTTTCTTTTGGAGTGATGAAAACATTTTGGAACTCCATAGGATTGGTGGTGACACAACAATGTGAATGTATGAAACAACACTGAACTATTCCCTTTAATACAGTTAACTTTACATTGTGTGAATTTCACGTCAACTTTTAAAGAAAGGTACAGCACTCCAAAGTGGGATGCATGGACCTCAGGGTCCATGCACATGGTGATCTCCTACATGCAGAATGAAAATATTTCATTCGTATTTGTGTTTATCTCACCACTTAAAAATTTATATTTTTGGAATTCCCTGGCGGTCCAGTGGTTAGGACCCTGCACTTCCACTGCAGGGGGCACGGGTTCCATCCCTGGTTAGGGAACTAAGATCCCACATGCCTCAAAGCTAATACATTAATATATCACAAACTTTTAAAATATTTCAATAAGTATCTCAACAAAACTATCTTCTCTTGTAATCTTATTATTACATATTTTATTTACAGCAAAATATACAAACCTTAGAGGTTAACTCATTTAATTTTTACATATATACCCATAACATATATATAACCAGTGTAGCCACTACTTAGTTCAAGAGTTCAAGACATAGGGCTTCCCTGGTGGCGCAGTGGTTGAGAATCTGCCTGCTAATGCAGGGGACACGGGTTTGAGCCCTAGTCTGGGAGGATACCACATGCTGCGGAGCAACCAGGCCCGTGAGCCACAACTACTGAGCCTGCGCGTCTGGAGCCTGTGCTCTGCAACGGGAGAGGCCACAACAGTGAGAGGGCCGCATACCGCAGGAAAAAAAAAAATTAGACCCAACACAGAAAAAATAAATTAATTAATTAATAAACTCCTACCCCCAACATCTTCTTTAAAAAAAAAAAGAGTTCAAGATATAGAAGATTTTTATCACTCCAGAAGGTTTCTCTATGTTCCTTCCCAGTCACTAACCCCCTCAATAACCACTATTCTATTTTCTATCACCACAGCTTAATTTTGCCTGTCCTTGAACATCATATAAATGGAATCATACAGCACATACTCTTTTGTGCCTGATTTCTTCGAGTTAACATGTTTTTGAGATTCATGCATGTTGTTGTACCACTAGTTTTTAAATTTTTCATGGATATATAGTATTTCAATATATGAATATTCCATCATTTATTTACTTAATCGTTTTAGATAGACATTTGTGTTGATTCCAGTTTGGAATTAGTATTTATAGAGCTGCTATAAACATTATGGTAGAGACTTCCCTGGTGGTGCAGTGGGTAAGACTCCACACTCCCAGTGCAGGAGGTCCAGGTTCGATCCCTGGTCAGGGAACTAGATCCCACATGCATGCCGCAGCTAAGAGTCTGCATGACACAACTAAGGAGCCCGGGAGCCGCAACTACCCAGTGAAACTAACTAACTAAATAAATAAATAAATTTTTTTTTAAAAAACTGCCAGCTTGACAAAGCAATTGTAGGATTTTACACTCCCAGCAGCCATGTATGAGTGCTCTAGTTGCTCCTAGTCCTTGCCAACACTTGGCATTGTTAGCCTTTTTACTTTTATCCATTGTAGTGGGTGTGTGGTGGTATTTCATTTTGATATATATAATATATATTTTATATATGTAAATATATTATATTGATATATAATATGTTTTAATGTATATTTTATGCATTTTAAAACATTCTGAGCAAGGGGTCATCACTCACACACACACACACACACACACACACACACACACACACAATTTAAAGACCTCTGTAAGAATATTACTTTCACAAGTTCCTGGAACCAGTAGAATTTTTCCCCCCAGGCATCCATGAACACTTGAAGAAAAATTTTATTGTGTTAGAATCCACACTGTTGTACAGTTATAATAGTACAGAAATTTGAAATAAAATATTAAAATATTATGCTAGCCTATCAAGCTGAACTACTTCAGGATAAGACAAGGTCCCTGCTCCCTGGGGAGATTCTAATCTCGTAGGAAAAATAAAAGACGTTTTTTGGTCCTCAACTAAATCAAAGAATATATGTCTCTTAATTTGATGGTTTTACCAAACCTAAAGCATCAAACAACTTGACATGTGCACATCAAAACAATTCCACTTTTTAACTTCTAATCTATTGCAGTATATTTCAATTTTTAGAAGTTAAATGATAAAAAATTGAACTTATATTTCTTCAAAATGCCCACCTATTTCTTTCCACACCCATCAAGGAAAACTGGTGGATGAAAGCAGCTATCACACTCACCTGGGTGATTGAAGAGCATTTAATAAAGGGACTATGTACAAAGTGGAGGGAAGAGTTCAAGGAAAATAAAGTATAATACTGCATCCTGCTGCAAGTAGTAGGAGGTGGGAGGAGGTGATAAAGGAGGGAGAGGGAGCCATCTCCAGAACCCAGAAAGGGTAGCTGCACGGCCAGTGTGGTGGACAGACTCTCACGTGGTCCCAAGAGTCCCACCTCCTAGAACTCATGCCCTCGTGTAATCCCCTCGCCTTGAATACGGCAGGACCTACGACTCACTTCTAACTCATAGAACATGGCAAATGCAAGGTGATGTCATTTCTGAAATTACGTTATATAAGGTGAACGCCCAGTTCCTTCCCATGCTGGCCTTGAAGAAGCAAGCTGCCACGCGGTGACCATGGAGAGGGCCACATGGCAAGGAACTAGGGCAGTCTCTGGCTGACAGCTGGCAAGACACTGAGTCCCTCGATCCGATAGCCTCCAAGGAACCAAGTGCTGCCAAGAACCATGTGAACTTGAGAGCAGATCCCTCTGTGTCCAAGCCTTAAGATGAGGCTGCAGCCCTGATGACACCTTGGTTGCAGCTTTGCAGAGGACTCCGCTCAGCTGCTGCCCTGGATGCCTGAGCCACAGAAACAGTAAGATAATAAGTGTGTGCTGTTTTAAGTCACTAAGTTTATGGTGACCTTGTTGCACAACCGTAGATACCTAATGGAAATAGAGATAGCAGATAGTACCTGAGCCCTCAGTAGAGGATGCAGACCACCCATGGCACCACACAGGGAGGGGGGCAGGGGAAAAAAGATCCCAACCTCACACCCCTCCTACTGGAGTTCCCAACTGGCCAAACAAAACGGCACCGGGAGAGAAGGGAGCCTCTTCCTGTGGTCCATACGGATCATCCTCCCAGGGACAGAGTGAAAAATAATGGACAGTGAACTTGGAGGAGCAGATGGAAGATCAAACAGCACAACAACTTTACCAAACTTTGTTTTTAAGACTAAAATACTTGGACTTCCCTGGTGGCGCAGTGGTTAAGAATCTGCCTGCCAACGCAGGGGACACGGGTTCAAGCCCTGGTCTGGGAAGATCCCACATGCCGCAGAGCAGCTAAGCCTGTGCGCCACAGCTACTGAGCCCACATGACACAACTACTGAGCCGACGTGCCTAGAGTCCGTGCTCCACAACAACAGAAACCACAGCAATGAGAAGCCCGTGCACCACAACAAAGACCCAACACAGCCAAAAATAAATAGATAGATAAAAAGACTAAAATACTTACTTTTTAACTGATAAGAGCACTTATCCATAGTCAAATTAAATGCATGAATGATGCCTTTGATAACACAATCATATGTTAAGGTGTGTGTGCAGAGTCATCTATGTGTTCATATTTTTTAATTTATATTTTTATTTTAAAAATATATATATGGTCATATTTTTTAATTTTAAAAAATTTATTTTATTTTTTACCATTTTATATATATGGTCATATTTTTATTTTAAGTTATAGAGTTTCATTATATTATAATATGATACCGGTAAAGGCACCTTGCTTTTTAAGAATTAAATAGAAAAGACAATGACTATATCTTGAAAAGAAAATAAATTTAGGTAATCCTACTAGTTAACAATTTAAAGGATAAGATCTTTAATATAAATATAGATTTTAGAATTTCTGTCACATGAAATGCAAGGTATTTTAAAAGCTGGTATTCATGCTCCTAGCTGTGTTGTTTTAGAATGTCACTGAAAGTTGCATTTTTTAAAAAAAATCCATAAAAGTTGACTTACTTTTTCTTCTGCGGCTGTCATGAAATGTTGTTTAGCTGAAAACACTTCACTACCCACTTTGGTGAAGTGATTCCAGGCTCTAAGCTTTAAATCCATTCTTAGTGGGATTATGCAGCGTTTCTTAATAATCCACAGTAATTTATAAATCAAATGGGGAAAAAATTGCAATGAGAGGACTTCAAAAATCTTCTAAAAAGTATCAATAAAGTAAAGAACCCGTGTCCCCTGCATCGGCAGGCGGGCTCTCAACCACTGCGCTACCAGGGAAGCCCCGCAAATAATTTTTGATAAGTTTTCTTTTTCGAAGGACTTTTCTACTGATGTAACTGTTACCGGCATTGTTTAAAGTTATTTTTTTAGGCTGTGGAAACATTGGGATAAACTTCTGGTAAATTATTTCCGAATATAAATTTTAGCACATGGATAACTGATGATTCTCATGGAAAAATTTTTCTAAAAATATTTAGCTCTTCATACAAATCAGTTGGTGTAAATCTAAATTTAATTTTAAATGTAAATGTATACAATGGCATTTTAATGCTTCCCCTGACATTTCCTGTAACTCATGGAGGTTTACAAGAAACTGAAAGTGGCTTCATGATCTGTACATAATTCCAGTCGCCTGTTTCTGCATTCTGTCGCTGAATCTTCAATTATAAGAGAAAAATCAAGTTTAAAATTGTCTTCTTCGTTAATAATTGGCTCAGCTGAAGCAGCACATAAAAAGCGTTCTTTTCCATCAAATGTGACAATCTTTAAATTTAATTTCTATTTCTAAGGCTGCGGATATTGGTTTTGCAACGTTGCAGCAGTTTTCAAAACCAGGGATCCTAAATTCACTGAAGAATTCTAGTTACGCTGTATTGCAATGTCCATGCGTACGCTTTTGCTCTGTAATCATTTACCGACAAAGTTGGCGGGCCAGAGAGGTATTGCAGGGATGGGATCCGGGGACAGTACTGCCGAGCACCCCCTGTCTCCTGCGTCTGCCGCCGCCACCACGATCACCAACGCTAATCCGGGCGAATCTGGGAGTCCCCGCCCCCCGCCCAGGACTGGCCCGAGGTTGGCGCGTGCGCACTAGGCGCCAGGTCAATCCCGCAGGGACCGTACTCTGTTGGCCGCTGGCGGGAGTCCCCGCCGTGCAGCCCGGTTTATCGCCCCGTTGTACCGTCGGCAGTTACTTACAAAACACAAGTTCCAAGATAAAAGTATTAAGAATTTCAAGACGGCAACAGCCTCAGGGCATTAAACGAAGCGCGAGGGCCCTTCCGGGGGCGGGTTGGGGGAGGGGGGAGGAGGTCTCGCATGCCCATAAAGGACCTTGCATCCGTGGTGTCAGCAGGACAGTATGATGCTTGCACCCAGCCTTCACTCTAGAAACATGTTTTCATGCCTTCACTCTAGAAACATGTTTTCATGTAAGGTGGATTTCAGATGAAACCAAAGGAACTGGGTACTTGTGTCCTTAAAGGTGATGGGGATTCTGCCACTGATGAGCTGTGTGCCCTTTGGCGAGTGGTTCGACCTCTCTCCGTCATTTGTAAAAGAATATAGCATTGTATCAATGTTAATTTCTTGGCTGTCCTCATCGTGCCTTGGCTAGGTAGGAGATTAACATTGGGGAAAGCTGCCTGAATAGTTGATGGAAATTATCTATGCAGTACTATTTTTGCAGCTCTTCCGGAAGTATAAAAGTATTTTCAGAAGTAGATGATTTGGGAGGGAAGGAGCGCCTCCCAGCCGGTATTAGAATCAGAATGCACAGGCGCTGACAAGTCTTGGCTTCTACTCGAGGTTTTGTTGTGAATAGTTGTATGTCCTTGGACACACTGCTTAACTTCTAATCCCTTAACTTCCTGGGGAAAATGTGATATTGAATAGATTCTTAATGTCCTTTCTAGTGTTAAGATGTAAGAACAATTGAAGGGCCTCTAGGGTCTTTTAACCTCCTTAGCTCTTCCTTAATTTTTTATTTTTTTTTAAATTCATGCTTCCAACCCTCCCTAGATGTGTTTTCCTCTTATTTTTTGATCCACTCAGTATATCTTGAGCACATTTAAAGTTAGTACTTACAAATATCCAGGAGTACATTTACAGAAGAAAAGCAGTTTTTACTGTGGGAAGAAGCCCATTTCTAGCATATCAAGTTGAAAGAAAGTGATTGTCACCCAGTCATTTTCAGCTCAACTGGTGTCCCACAACCTTGGCGGTCCACTGAAGTCACCTGGGAATCTTTTAATACTATGGATGCTCCACTGCCTACCCCCAGAGATTCTGATATACTAGGTCTGGGTTTGACTAGGCCAGATTCCACTTTTTATATTTGGTGCATTTGTGATATTCATCAAAACCATCGCTCCACTGACATTATAATCGATCGTATTGAAGCATAATTGTCTTTTCATAAAACATAAAATGCCTGTATCACATAATCCCCTCTCAAGTACAACTCGCATTTGGTGCAATGTGTACATTATTTCATGGTACAAGAAATGCAATAGGGCTTCCCTGGTGGCGCAGTGGTTGAGAGTCCGCCTGCCGATGCAGGGGACACGGGTTCGT
>NC_041228.1:65919492-65920531 GCF_002837175.3 Physeter macrocephalus | reverse complement strand
AAAAAAAAAAAAAAAAAAAAAAAAAAGAAATTCAATAATGTATACATTGCACCGAATGAAATTGAGGTCCTTATAGATACTTTTGTTCATTCAATATGTGCATAAATACATTTGAGATTGTAAACTACAATGGGTCAGGGAGCTAAATTGTTTTATTACAGCTTTAATGTGATATAATTCATATACAATGCAATTCATTCATGTAAGTTGTACAAGTCAATGGTTTTTAGTATATTCACAGAGTTTCAAGGACCTAATATTTAACCTTTGTAATACAGGAGAGCAAATGTGAAAGACCCCAAAATTTCCACTTGATCATGGTAAGCTTTTTATCATTTTTTTTTCTCTCACCAGCCGTGTTATTCTATTAAACCTGCTTAAAGTAAAGAAGGTAATCACCAGTGGTAAACTCATCTTTAATGAAAAGAAGTGTCATTAGGAGAAAAAAATGTCGGTTTTCTTTTAATGCTCATTCATCTTTCCTGAAAGGACACAGAACACTTCCAAACAGTGATGATTAGATCCAAAATTTATATGCTCTGCTTTATATACTCTTTGATTAATCCATAGCAACCAATTACCATTGCTTACCTTTATTATTAGATTTTCCTAGCACCATTACACCCCTGACTAATGAAAATGCTAAGAAGAGTCTTTTAAGAGCATGCACGATGTCGTTCTAGCTAATGCCGAATGGTTAACTGTCTTCAAAATTTGAAAGCAAGGTCTTATGATATAGGGGACCCAGACTATATATAAACGGGTCCGCATAAAGCACTTAGAAGAGCACTGAGCACAAAGTAGGTATTCAGTGAGTAGGGTGATCATATCTAGAAACCAGGACACTTTGAGTGTGAAAGGGGGCATGCGATTGTATTAGCTATTATGATTATATAGCATCTGTCTACTTTGCATAATTAAAATGATAATACAGGGCTTCCCTGGTGGCGCAGTGGTTGCGCGTCCGCCTGCCGATGCAGTGGAGCCGGGTTCGCGCCCCGGTTTGGGAGGATCCCACATGCCGCGGAGCGGCTGGGAC
>NC_041228.1:65846683-65919436 GCF_002837175.3 Physeter macrocephalus | reverse complement strand
TGCTCCGCAACGGGAGAGGCCACAGCAGTGTGAGGCCCGCGTACCACAAAAAAAAAAAAAAAAAAAAAAAAAAAAAAAGATAATACAAGCAAATGACTGGTCTTAATATTAATTTATAATTAAATCTTGGAAAGAAACTGCACATAGACTTTTCAGGGTTTTCCATTAGAATTAAGGTACTTATAAATAAATAAAGAGTCATCTCCACTTTCGAATCACACTATACCCCCAACCAAATCCACATCAGCCACAATACATAACTGTTAAACAGCCAGAGAATATATGTGTATGAGACTGGTCAGATCATCTTGAGCCAAACGTGCAAACTAGTTAGTCTGCAGATGCCAGGCTCTAACACATTTGGATTTCTGGGGCAATTAATCTGTCACTTTTTGACATGTGATCAATTTTCTAATAATTGAACTTTAAGAGGAATGGGTAGACAATGGGTCTTTGTACTCGAGCTGTAAGGAAGCAATGAAAACAAATGAATTTTCCAGGTCATGGGAGCTTCCATTATGAGCACTTCCCGTCATTTTAGGTAGAAATCTTCCAATATGTGTGAGCCTCATAACAATGGTTTCCAAGAGAGCCTGGGTCCTTCTTTTAGGAAATCTCATTTCATGACCAGAAAATACATGGCTACTAGTCAGCCCAGTGCTTTGTACTTTCAGGGAAAAAAGAACATGAATGCTCTATTTACTCTACATGCCAAAGATGAGAGTCTTGCAGAATCACCTCCTCGTGCATCCTTGACATGGCTGCCTCTGTTCAGTTACAGTCAGGAAAGGAGCTTCTGGAATCAACATCTCACATTATGATTTTCTAGCTTGGAAGGTTTGTCCTTTTTTCTGCTGTGACTCCTAACAGATGCTATCCACCTTCGCAGCATGTGTCTGTCTGTCCAAGCATCCCCAGGGTGAGGCAGCAATCTTGGTTGGCCAGTTATAATTTCACCCTTTTTCCTCGCACTCAAGAAAGTATATTGGGGGACTTCCCTGGTGATCCAGTGGTTAAGACTTTGCGTTCCCAGTTCAGGGGGCCCAGGTTCGATCCCTGGTCAGGGAACTAGATCCCGCAGGCTGCAACTGAAGATCCCGCAGGCTGCAACTGAAGGTCCCACGTGCTGCAACTAAGACCTGGTGCAGCCAAATAAATATATAAATAAATATTAAAAAAAGAAAGAAAGCATACTGGAAAGCAAGTAAGAGAGATATTATTGTATGGATAATCTCAGATCTGCTCTGATTTTCTTTTTAAGCGAACCAACTTGGGTATGCTTGCAAACTTGGATGTGTTACTGAGAAAACAAATATTTGTGAATTACAACTTAACTAAGACACGGCAGTGTGTGTCCTCAGACTCCTCTTGCCTTGATGGATCTGCAGTGAGGCCACCTTTCCCTTTCTTCCCAGAATAGCCATCCATTATTTGTTTATTCATTTGCTGTTCTTTTATTCTTTCCGCGAACACTTAATGAATGTTTATTGTGCTACATGCTGAAGAAGCAGGATGATTAAGACCAAAAATCCTCTGCTGCCAATGAGCTCATATCTAATGAACGAAGTTAGATATGTCAACAAAAGAAATGGAGATGAAAGTATGGACATGGTTATAGATATAGATACTGTATCTGATGGATGGATAGATGATTGACAGCTGAGGATAACTGCTACATACAGAAACATATGAGAGATCCGAAGGGTCTCTAACTCTCCTGCGGGAGAAAGGTGGTCAAGGGAAGCTGAATCTGGATGAATTGGACCACTTGGCCAGCCAGGTAAAGGCAGGCAGGCCTTCCAGGCAGCGCCATAGACATGCTCTGTAACCAGCATGCAGGCTTGGAGCAGCCGTGTTGGTAAATTAACTTATGCCTCAGTGTAGTCTGAAGATGTCAGAAAGTTGATAAATCTGGCAGGATAAGGGCTATAAACTGGATTTTTTTTTTTTTTTTTTTTTTAAGAGTGAAGCCAGAAGAAAATAGAGACCTGGGAGGATTATGAGGGAAAGTCGGAGGGAGATGAGAGGTCCTCCTCCTCTGAGCCCTCTCTGCCTCACCCCGTGTTCACTTATATACTTTTTCTCCCAGACCCCTCAGCTCCCAGAAGCAACCAGCTTAAATCTTATTAATTTTGATCCAAAAACATGGTGATCTTTTTTTTTTTTTAATTTTTTGGCTGGACCACTCAGCATGCGGGATCTTAGTTCCCCAAACAGGATCGAACCCGGGCCCCTGCAGTGGAAGCGCGGAGTCCTAACCACTGGACCTCCAGGGAAGTCCCAACATGATGATCATTGAATTCCCTAAGATTTCAGGGTTGCAAAAGTACTTCCTTTGCACAAAGGCTTCTATGTGAATGTTCCTACCAGCATTGTTCATAATAACCAAAAACTTAACTGGTGGTATATCCACACAATAGAATATTATCCAGCAGAAAAAGAAACAAACTACTGATACTTGCAACAACATAGATGAACCTCAAAAACGTTACATTCAGGAAAAGAAGCCAGATACATGAAATTTCTAAAAAAGGAAAATCTATAGAGAAAGAAATTGGATCACTGGTCATCTGTGTCTGAGGGTAAGAGTGGGAATTGATTGAAAATGAGTAAGTGGGAACTTTTGGGGTTATGGGAATATTCTAAAACTGAATTGTGGGATTGGTTGTACAAATGTAAATTTATTAGAAATCATTTAACTATGCACTTACCACAGGTAAATTTTATAGTATGTAAATTATACCTCATTTTTAAAATGTAATACCCACTTCCCTATTCTTTTAAGAAAATATATTGAGCATTATTGAGCCCTTGTCTTTAGGGTGTCCACATAAATATATTGTATTATCAGTATAGCGGATTGGTTAGGTGATAAGCTGTTGATCCCTAGCAAGTTACAAAATCTTCAAAGCCCTCAGTTTCCTCATATGTAAAATGAGAATAAAAAAAGTATCCACCACATGAGATTGTTAGAAGAATTAAGAGAAAACCTGTAAAGTACTTAGAACAGAGTTAATAAAAACTCAGCACAGTAGCTGATATGATGCTAATGATTGTCATTCCATGATTAAAATAGCAGATGGGAGAAAAGGGAGGAGGTGGGAAAGGAAAAGTATCCAAGGTGATAAAATCATGGCAGCTTATGTTCCCTCCAATCTTAGTTTCTTTTTTTTTTTTAATTAATTTATTTATTTTTGGCTGCATTGGGTCTTCGTTGCTGTGTGTGGGCTTTCTCTAGTTGTGGCTAGCGGGGCTACTCTTGGTTGCGGTGCGCGGGCTTCTCATTGCGGTGGCTTCTCTTGTTGTGGAGCACGGGCTCTAGGCACGCAGGCTCAGTAGTTGTGGCGCACGGGCTTAGTTGCTCCGCGGCATATGGGATCTTCCCGGACCAGGGATTGAACCCGTGTCCCCTGCATTGGCAGGCAGATTCTTAACCACTGTGCCACCAGGGAAGTCCCTCACTTATTTTTTAAACTAGTTTTTTTTTTAATTATTAAAAAATTCAAGCCATAAAAGTGGGTTTGTGTAAAGAAAAGTAACTTTCTCTCTACCACTCTTAGAATATTTCCCTGCACACCTAGGCATATGTGTGTATGCCTATTCATATATTTACATAAGGTGTACCAGATACGGTTCTGCACCTTCCTTTTCAAATGTAGCAATATTTCTTGGAAATATTTGATATAGCGTACTTTTCCCTTTCAGACAAGCCTAATATTCCTGAGATACCATAAATTATTTAACCCTACAACACATTTTATTTCCCATCTTTTTCAATTACAAGTACACTAGAAATGATTATCCTCTTATATATGCTTGTCTCCATCTGGAATTGAATTTGGGGGTGAGAATGCTAGTTACCTCAACATTATTTAATGACTAAATTGTATTCTACCTCAATGATTTGAAATGTCACCTTTTCTCCTATACTGTTCTAAATTCTCAAATGAATTTTGCTCTATTTCTGTATGCCCTGTTCTGTTCCACTGATCGATATATTCTTGATTCATATATTCACGTGTCAATACTAAATAAACTGCTACACTTACTGTAGTTTTATAAAACATTTTTTTTTTTTTTTGGTATGCGGGCCTCCCTCTGTTGTGGCCTCTCCCGTTGCGGAGCACAGGCTCCGGACGCGCAGGCTCAGCGGCCATGGCTCACGGGCCCAGCCGCTCCGCGGCATGTGGGATCCTCCCAGACCGGGGCGCGAACCCGGTTCCCCTGCATCGGCAGGCGGACGCGCAACCACTGAGCCACCAGGGAAGCCCCTATAAAACATTTTGGTATCTGTTAAGGATAGGATTCCCTTGTTCCTTTTATTTATGTATATTCAGTATTTCCAGAATGAATCTGAGGAAATTCCATTACATTGAATAGATGAATTATTTTAGAGATACATCTCATTCACACTTTAATGAGACAGTAAGTTCTAGAGGGACTCAAGGAATCAGAGATTTGGGGTGAGGGGGTTAGGAAAAAGAGGGAACATTCAGATGTTAATTAGCTCAATGAGCCCACACAGACGCTAGAGGTCCTGAAAGAGGAGAGGGTTTCAAGAGAGAAAGGGGATGACAGGAAAGAGGTTTTCACTCCTTGACCCTGAGATCTGGCTTCTGTGCTCCCCACTCCCCGCCATGCTCTTGACAAAGACACTGGATTTCTGGTTCCTAAATATGATGGGCTCTTCTCTTAGGGTCCTGGGCTAGCCCCCAACATGTAGCAGTGCTTTGCTGATACCCTCATTAAGCTGTAAGATCAGACCCAGTTTGAATGGCTGCAAACCTCAGCTCCTTTTGAGTTTAGTCCATCTCCCCAGGCCAAAAGAGTCCATCCAATCCACATGCAATGATGTCTAGATCACACTCGATAATCTCTGCCTTTGCCTTCAAGCATCCTCCTCTCAATCACATCTTCTCCCTCCTCTCAGCCTCCACCCCTCATTGTCCCTATTCCTTTCCCACTTGAGTTTCAGAATGGTACAGTGAAGTATTGGGGGGAGGGAGGTGTGTGGTGACAGACTGGGGGAGACCCAGGGGTTAGAATTCCCCCCAATCGCCAGCATTTGCCATACAGCATAATTTTCCTGAATAAATAGCTCTCAGCAGTTTGTAAGGTCCATGGTACAGTGTTGAGTACAATGTTTAGAAGCAGAGGTACTCAGTGTCTGTTGAATAATCAACTACTGACGGGTTTGTTGCTTCTAAATCAAAATTGCTGTAGCCGTTAATGACAACTGTAGGTTACCCTAAGGAATTCATTTCTGCAGAACTTGGCAAAGACAAAGTTTGTTATAAATAAGTATAGTTTCATTGACATTTGGTCTAGGGCAGGTAAATTACCCAATGAGGTGATTTATAAATTCATTCAACTTAACTCTGATAGGAAACTGAGCAATGGTGCTCTGGTCATTGGGTCTGATTTACATCAGAAAAGTGTACAAAAGAAAATGGAGGTTCTCTATCTCACTCTTGCTCTCTCCTGGTCTCCTCTTACTATATAACACACATCCTTTTCCTTTAATTACCTTCTTCATGGCTTGAGAGCTTTGATGACTTGATTAAGCCTTGCAGTGCAGTTCCAGTCCCTACCCATCTGATTAATTAGCCCAAACCTTATTAACTTCCTAATTCTGATCAATAAGGCACTGATGCTAAACTATGCAAGGGCAAACTAAGGAGGCAATTTTATTGCAAGACACAAAGTCCCTACTGGTTTTTTTAATCATCTTTTTTTTTTTTTTTGAGCTTACTTTTTAATGCCAACCAGGTTGGAATATGGTAATTCAATAATAGTCCTATGAAGACTACCCACTCTCCAATCATAACTACTTTATTTGCTGCACCAGCACTATTTGATGGCACTATTTGGGGACTTTGCTTTAAAAACACAGGGTCTCCATTATTGAGAATATTGGGTAAGTGTTGCTCACGGCCAGAGAAAGAATATGATGATGATAACAGTGATATAGTTATTCCTTCTCTGCAGGAAAATGACAAAATATGTAGCGGTAAACTCCTCTTCCCCAAACCCAAACTCAGAATGGAGTTCTCTAACAGTGAGGAAGTCTTCCAATATCCTAGACCAGCACTGTTCAATAGAAACATTTTAAATTTTCTAGTAGGCACACTGAAAAACTTAAAAATTAACTAGTGAAATTAACTTTGAGGGAGTTCCCTCACGGTCCGGTGGTTAGAACTCCGTGCTTTCACTGCCGGGGCCCGGGGTTCAATCCCTGGAAATAGGCTTCCACAAGCTGTGTGGTACAGTTTAAAAAAAAAAATTAACTTTGATAGCATATTTTTGTAACCTAATCTATCAAAAATATTATCATTGCAACATGTGACTAATATAAAATTATTAATGAGATTTTGTGCTTTCTTTCCCCCCCAGCTTTTTAAATAATTAATTAATTAAATAATTAATGGCTGCATTGGGTCTTCGTTGCTGCGCACGGGCTTTCTCTAGTTGCGGCGAGGGAGGGCTACACTTCCTTGCCGTGCGAGGGCTTCTCATGGCGGTGGCTTCTCTTGTTGCGGATCTTCCCGGACTAGGGCTTGAACCCGTGTCCCCTGCACTGGCAGGCGGATTCTTTTTTGTTTGTTTGTTTGTTTTTTGTTTTTGCGGTACACGGGCCCCTCACTGCTGTGGCCTCTCCCGCCGCGGAACACAGGCTCCGGACACACAGGCCCAGCGGCCACGGCTCACGGGCCCAGCCGCTCCGCAGCATGTGGGATGGCAGGCGGATTCTTAACCACTGTGCCACCAGGGAAGTCCTCCCCCCCAGCTTTATTGAGATATAATTGACAGATGACATTGTGTAAGTTTAAGGTGTACTGCATGATGATTTGATACATGTATATACTGTGAAATGAAAACCACAATGTGAGTTAACACCATGGTCACTTCACATAATTACCTTTGTGCGTGTGTGTGTGTGTGTGTGTGTGTGTGGTGAGAACAATATTGTGTTTTCTTTTTCCACACTAAACTTTGAAACCAAATGTGTATTTTATATTTATAGCACATCTAAACGCAGACTAGCCACATTTCAAGTGCTCAAGAGCTACTTATGTAACTAATGGCTTTGAGGACCACTGCTCTAGAACTAGGACCGGTTTCAACCCATCTCCTTCAGGTTATAGAAATCTGTGCGGAAGTGACATCACCTGTCACCAAGACAGGCTCATGACTTGGTATCAACTCTATTTCCCTCTGTCACTTTCAGAGCCTGGTCTAGTTTCAACCTTCCAATTGTCCCCCAAATCGCATGAAATTCTGAAGTTTAAAGAATAGACTAGATTTTACTTTGAACTTTGAAGTCATTTCAGCTCTTTGCATGTGCTAAGTTGAACTACTTAGCGCATTCGTGGTCTGTCTCTCCAGGGACTGTTTCCACTTCCAAGGGCAGGGCGACAAGCTACAGAAGCCTCTGAGAAAGGCTTTACTTGCCCAAGACCAGAGCTTCTGGCCTCACTCCCCTGCCCCTATCTCTCCTCTACCATCTCAGGCCACCTTTCCCTTTATTGTCAGCTTAACAAGATCCTCACAAATTAAGTACAGCTTCTTATTTTTGCCTCTCTCCAGTTCTTTTCTTTGTTAAACAAAGTCAATACATAATGCACGCACAAAGGAAACAGCTCAGACATCACAAAAAGGTGGTCAGTGAAAAAGAAAGGCCTCCTTCCCACCTGACTCCTAGCTTTCCCCAATCAGTTGCTCTCCAGGAATTTAACCCACATTAAGAATATTTGGTGTGACTTTTCAGAGATAATCTATCCCTGCTTTTGTATATATGCTTTTATACACACACATATATGTGCATTTGTATTTTTTTCGTTGAAAGACAAAAACAGGCAGCAGTCTGCAACTTCGGCCCTACTTCATCTCTATGATGTAAAACAATCAGAAATGAGTCATATTATTCCAGAACCAGTAAATACTGTACACGACTTCCACAAAGTTGGAACAACAGACTGATCTTTTTTTTTTTTTTTTTTTTTGCGGTACGTGGGTGGGCCTCTAACTGTTGTGGCCTCTCCCGTTGCGAAGCACAGCCTCTGGACACGCAGGCTCAGTGGCCATGGCTCACCGGCCCAGCCACTTCACCGCACGTGGGATCTTCCCAGATCGGGGCACGAACCCGTGTCCCCTGCATCGGCAGGCGGACTCTCAACCACTGCGCCACCAGGGAAGCCCCCAGACTGATCTTTTAATGTTGAAAGGTGGGAAATATAGAAAGGTGACCTGCAGCCAGGGAAAGGTAACCTGAGAATTGAGCAATGTTCAACATTTTCATTCCAGAATGCTTTTTTTTTTTTAAACTCCTCTCTAATACCACCTCCCGCTCCAGAAAACTGTCATTGAGGGTTAAGAAGGCATATAACCACTAAAATAAAATCTGATTTTAAGAATGAGAGAGATTAGTCTTTTAAAAAAGAATATAAGGTTAACAGCAAAGAAGCACTTAGCTATCTTTGAACTGCCAGCAAAGAAACAGGCACAGAATTCTGCGCCATGTTTCCTTCTTAAGACAGATGAATGGATAAAGAAGATGTGTCCCATATATACAGTGGAGTATTATTCAGCCATAAAAAGGAATGAAACTGGGTCGTTTGCAGAGACGTGGATGGACCTAGAGTCTGTCATACAGAGTGAAGTAAGTCAGAAAGAAAAATAAATATCATATATTAACGCATATATGTGGTATCTAGAAAAATGGTACAGATGGACCTATTTGCAGGGCAGGAATAGAGATGCAGACATAGAGGATGGACGTGTGGACAGGGGCGTGGGGGGGGATGAATTGGGAGATAGGGGTTGACGTATGCGTACTGCCACGTGTAAAGCAGATAGCTGGTGGGAACCTGCTGTATAGCGCAGGGAGCTCAGCTTGGTGCTCTGTGGTGACCTAGATGGGAGGAGTGGAAGGGAGGTCCAAGAGGGAGGGGATACATGTATACATACAGCTGATTCACTTCGTTGTACAGCAGAAACTAACACAGCATCGTAAAGCAACTATACCTTAATTAAAAAAAAACCAAACTGTGACTCCTTTAAGATTGTGACTTCTATAGATACCCAAGAAACCGTGTTTCCCTCTAAAGCTCAAAAGTGGGTTCTAAAGCACAGGCCCTTCCTGCATATTCTGAAGACTGCAGAAAGAATGATGTATTTCAAAACATAATCTTCCAACTTTGAAAAGGCAACAGAAAATCTCTTCATAAAAGACCAGTGATGCTGAGACGGGTCATTAGATTTTAATCAACAGCTATGTGTTTCTCTCTCCCAGGTACAAAGCACTGTCCACAACTGCTTCTGGTGAAGATGGCCACTGTTAGAATAACTCATAAATATGATGGGCCCACAAACTTGCACCCTCCCTCCAAATGTTCTCCCCACTTCCCAGCCTTACAGGCACCTCAGTGCCATGGCCACAGGGCCATAGTACAACCTAAAGCACCAATCCGGAGTCATTCTTTAAGACTCTTCGGTGACTTCCTATTCTGGCCTTCACAGATTATAAATCCCCCGCCTAATTTTTGATTTTCATGTCTTTTCCACTCCCGACCTCCCACTTTACCCTCCATCGTTGGCTCAGCTTATACTTCCTTGCCTTTATCAAGGCAATCTCAAATACTGGCTCTGCCATTAGCAACTGTGTGACCTTAGGTAAGTTCCAGAACTCCTCTGGGTCCCTTGGCTGTTAAAATGAGAGTGGCCTCTTTCTCTGTGGCCCCCAGCCAATGGAGATGACGGTTCCCCAGAGTGTGGAAAATTCTGCCTCCCATGGGCCCCTCCTACAGCCAAGTCTTCAAACTGGAGTGCACCTACCCCTGCGGTACACAAATGCTTTCCAGGGATTCTGTGACCTGGGATGGTCTTAAAGGAATTATTTTCCAGATCCTTTACTTCCACCGTTACTCAGCCTCGCAACAGCTTGACAAAAGAAAAGCCCCACTCTCACCCAATCCAAACTGTGGTCATTGCTGCAGGTCTTAAAGCCTTCCTGGGGCCCCAGAAAGAAAGCCTTTTTATAGACTACTCCAGTCACCTATCTTGCATTTCCTTATCTTCTCCTGTCTAATCATACCTCTATTAAAAGAGAAGAAGAGCCTTAGAAATGTGGTGTTTTGGTCCACTTCGGGTATTTTCATTTTAAATCTATGGTAGAGTAAATGGTGGGATAAGAACAATTTTTGTTTGACTTTGCTTCTTCCCCGATCATTTGTCAAAGAATGCTTCATTCCTAATAGACAGTCCAAGAGAGAAAGGAAAGGAAGCATCAGAAGGCATGTGGAATGTTAAAAAAGACTTTCTATCATTTAAATACAAGCAATTCTTTTTCAGTTATTCTCAGTACTCAATCCTGCACTCAACACTGTGGGAAGGGGGTGGAGGTACCTTTCTACAGGCAAAACAATATGGATTAGTAAAACGCATTCCTTTTATTTTTTTTTTTAATTAATTAATTTTTTAAATTTATTTTTGGCTGCGTTGGGTCTTCGTTGCTGTGCACGGGCTTTCTCTAGTTGCGGCGAGCGGGGGCTACTCTTCATTGCGGTGCGCGGGCTTCTCATTGTGGTGTCTTCCCTTGTTGCGGAGCACGGGTTCTAGGCACGAGGGCTTCAGTAGTTGTGGCACGTGGGCTCAGCAGTTGTGGCTCGCCGGTTCTAGAGCACAGGCTCAGTAGTTGTGGCACGTGGGCTTAGTTGCTCCATGGCATGTGGGATCTTCCTGGATCAGGGCTCATACCCGTGTCCCCTGCATTGGCAGGCGGATTCTTAACTACTGTGCCACCAGGGAAATCCCAAGGATTCCTTTTAAATGTGACTGGAATTTTTTTTTTTTTGAAACTACCAAATTATAAAAAAACATGCTGGATGAAACACTCAAATAATACTTTTATGTGATTACTTTCAGTGTTATTCTTAAAGCTAAAAATTACTTTATCAACCGAACATTGTAAATTAACTATCCTTCAATTAAAAAATTACTTTATCAAATCAGATCATAACATTTGTCAATTATAGTCAGTCCCCATCTTATTTAATCTCGTAAAATGTTTAATATCTTCTTCCTCCCATTAACTCAAAATAAAATTTTATGCTAACTGCCAGATCAACTTGTTTTAACATTTTCCAAATGTTCAGAAAGACCTTATTAGTGAATTTTTAAATTGATAATAACAGGTATTGTTATTAATGTATTGAGTTTCCACTTGATACTTTTTAAAGAATGTATAACGCATTTATTTATATTGAGATATACTTGATTTACAATAATATATTAATTTCAAGTGTACAACATAGTGATTCAAAATTTTTATATGTTATACTGTATTTAAAGTTATTATAAAATATTGTGTATATTCCCTGTGCTGTACAATACATCCCTGTAGCTTGTTTATTTTATACATAGTATTTGTATCTCTTAATCCCTGACTCCTATCTTGCCCGCCCCCCCAGTAATAATCACTAGTTTGCTCTCTATATCTGTGAGTTTCTTTCTGGTTCGTTTTGTTATATTCTTTTTTTTTTTAGATTCCACATATAAGGGATAACAGACGGTATTTGTCTTCCTCTGTCTGACTTATTTCACCATGCATAATACCCTCCAGGTCCATCCATTTTGCTGCAAATGGCAGAATTTCATTCTTTTTTATGGCCGAGTAATAGTCCCTTATATATTTCATTCTTTTTTAATATTTCATCATACACACACACACACACACACCATATCTTCTTTTTTTCCCAATTTTTTAACTGAGGTATAGTTGATGTACAATATTATATCTTTCATATGTACAACATACCATATAGTCTTTATCCATTTGTTTGTTGATGGACACTTAGGTTGCTTCCATATCTTGGTTATTTTATTTTCTTTTTAGTTCCCCAACCAGGGATCAAACCCACGCCCCCTGCATTGGAAATGCGGAGTCTTTACCACTGGACCGCCAGGGAAGTCCCAGTTATTTTATTTTTAAAAGTTAATGTTTACAACATGCCAGAAAATTCATCCTCCCTAATTATTTAAACTTACAGTGAACACATTTAGATGTCAAGTTTAAAATGTGGACAGAGTACCCTTGGTTTTCGGAGATTATTTTAGGGAGTGTTTGAGCCAAACTGCCAGAGGAGTGCCCACGTAGGGAGTGTTGGGCCCTCCTGTAGGTGGGTTGAGCTGGGCCCTCACTCCCACAGACCCCTGGAAGTCAGGTTCTGCTCTGAGGGGATTGGGAAGCTACCCAAGGCCAGCTGGGTGCCCTGATTTCTTTGTGATGAGCCCTGTGTATCCAGTGATTCAGCCAAGGCTGAGCATAGCCGGTACCTGGGAGACCTGCAGCCACTTCACCACGGCTGCAGTCACCAGAGTCACAGGGTCCCTGGCAAAGGACATGGAGGCCAGGCTAGCTTGAATAATAATTTAACGTACAAGAAATATCAGTAAATGAAAGCTGTGCCCTGCCTTTCATTTTTTATGAAAATAAGAACAATGCCTGTCACCAAAGCAGGGTATGAGGACCTTCTGAGCTCCTGCAGGGGTTGGTATCTCCTGGAACATGCTCAGTCCAGCCAGGAGTTCCAGCCTGAGGTATCTGCTCCCAGCGAAGGCACAGAGGAAGGAGACATTTGAGCTCTCACCCCACTCCTGCCTCTGGCTAGGATTCCATGGAATAGATAAACTATCAATCCAGAGAACTGATTGTCCAATCCAAAATCAGAGAATCCCGACTCCTTCAAGAAAGACCCAAAGTCTGACAGCCACTGGGCTCCGGGGACATGTCTTTTTTTTTTGCCAAAAGGCCAGAATTTGGGGAAACAAATGAAAAAGACTAAGATCCCATCAGAAGACAGGTCACCATTTCGCCCACATGTCTCCATATAGAATATATTGGGTGCCTGCTGGGTGCCAGGCAGGGCTGGGTGCCCACTCTGTAAATGCTGATGTTCCCTGTGAGCCAGCCTCAATTCTCCCTGACACCTCCTTGGCAACTTCAGGCGTTCTTCTGATTTTAGTTATCACCCATATGCTGAGAGCTCCCAAATCTACAGAGCCAGCCTCAAGGCAGACCCCGATCCCCGCAAAAGCCTGAGAGCACCCCCAACCTGTCCTAACCCCTGCATCCACTTTAAACCATTACCTCCGTACTTTCCACCTCTTCCCAAAGCCCATGCTCCTCCACCTTTTCAGATCTCCCACCACAGCTGCTACAAGCCCTTCTGCCCCCTCTGCCACCTTCCACATTCCTGGCAACAGCGGGCGTCTTGGTTTACCCTGTGTAGGTCCCGCTGAATTATGCCTTCTCCATGCCTATGTAAAGGGAACAATATTAGGGGAGAGCTAACCAGTGTGTGTGTGTGTGTGTGTGTGTGTGTGTGTGTGTGTGTGTGTGTTTAGGGGCAGGGGGAGTGTCAGGAAGCCTTCCTGGAGGAAGAGGCATTTAAACTGAAAACTAAAAATAGTTCACCTGGCAAAGCACGTGGAAGGGAGAGGGAGGAGGAGTTTGTTCAGGGCATGAATGGCACATGAAATGACCAGTGTGCTTGGATCACAAGAAAGGAGAAGAGAGCTCCATTAGAAGCTGGAAGGGCTGTCGGATCAGGCGGGGCTTTGTATGCACTTTAAAGCATTTGGACTTTTCCTGAGGGCAATGCAGCTGAAGGGGGTGTGTGTGTGATACAATTAGGTTTGTGATTTTCAAACGTCAGGCTGCTCTGCAGAGAAGGGAGCACGAACAGATGGGAGGAGGTTACAGATTCAGAAGCTATTCCCACAGCAGGTGAATGATGTTGCATTGTGTGTAGGCAGTACAGGTGGACAGAAGTGGGCAAGTTTAAAGGATATTTAGAAGATAGAACTGAAGGGACTGGACTGTGTGTCCGAGGGAGAGGAAGGTAGGAATAGAGGATGAGTCCTATATTTCTGACTTGGCCTCTGGGTATGTCGGTGCTGTGCCTCGAGGTAGGGGTGACGATTTTTGTGGGTGCTTTTAGCTCGATGTGCCTATGGAACATGCAGATGGAAAGGGCTAGTAGGTAGTCTGGACTGGAAATGGAGGTTTGGGACCCAAAGGCATAAATGTTGTTCCGAGCTAAGGGAGTGAATGAGATCTCTAGAGAGAGTGTGCAGATATATAGAAAGGAGAGTCCAACCCAGAACCATGGGGACCGTTCAACACTGAAAACCCCGGAAATCATCTTGTCAGGAAGCCAAGGGCAGAGAATGTTTCAAGGGACAGGATAGGAAAGTAACCAACCCACAGATAAGGAGTAAAAATAGCCATTGACATGATGGCCAAGGCAATTTACAACACTTTTGAATAGCACAGTGTTTGCATACACTGCATTCAGGTGATTTAACCATCACCAAGAAACTGTCAGGCTCAAAGAATTCAAGCCCCATCATTTGCAGGACTGGAAAGCTACAGCTTTGGAATGAGAATTTTTCCCGCAAGCGCTTTGAGTGACTAAGGGCAATTTTATCTTGTCCTTTGTTTGTCTCCAGCATTACCTACCTGGTTTACAATTGGCATTCGTTAAAAATGTCGGGAGGAAGATGAAAAAATTTTGGAGCAGGATAGTGGTGATGGTTACACAGCAATGTGAATGTACTTAGTGCCACTGAGTCATATACTTAAAAATGGTTAAGAACGACTACAGAGCTTTAGTTTCACTGGATTTGTGTGAATTGTCATTAGAATACCGTGGAAAATCCTTTATATATAATATATCCACAATTATTTAGGGTTGACTTTTTATATTCTCTCTCATAAAAAAGAAAGACATATAAATAATATGGCTTTAAAATATTTCTTCTAACTAAACTGAATACATAAGACTTCAGGGCAAATGTAAAAATATTAATTATCATTAAAAGCATTTTGTCTCTTTACTGGAAATAAAAGTGGTTAAAATGACCCAAAATAATTAAAAACAGGGTCTCAACAAATATTTGTAAACCTAGGTCCACGGCAGAATTATTCACAATAGCCAGAGGTGGAAGCAACACAAGAGCCCATGGATGGATGAACAGATAAGCAAAATGTGGTACCCATGTACAGTGGAATATTATTAAGCCTTAAAAGAAAGGAATTTCTGACATGTGCGATGACAGGGGTGGACCTTGAGGGCATTACACAGAGAGAAATAAGCCGGTTACAAAAAGATAAATATCGTTTGATTCCTTAGAGTACTTAAGAGTTGTCAAATTCATAGAGACAGAAAGTAGAAGAGTGCTTGCTAGGGGCTAGGGGGATGGGAGAAATGCAAAATTATTGTTTAATGTGTACAGAGATTCAGTTTTGCAAGATGAAAAAAGTTCTGGAGATGGATGGTGGTCCTGGTGGCACCACAATGTGAATGTGCTGAGTGCCACTGAATCTGTACACTGAAAAATGATTAGGATACTAGATTTTACGCACATTTTACCACAATTAAATGTGATAATAAAAATGGTTTAAAGAGTAAATTTTATGTTGTGTGTACTTTACCACAATTAAAAAAAAAAAAAAGATAGCATGCTGCTGCAGCGACTGCAAACTATGTAGTTGCTGAATTACAGCCCAAGAGGAAACACTTCTTTGATTAAAAAACAAACAAACCAAAAAAACCCCAAAAAACAAAACTTAAGCACGTGTCTAGATATTTTATTTCATAACGAAAGGAGTATAACTTTTAAACTTAAGTGTGGTTGACCAGTTTTTTAAAATGTCAGGGAAGAAAGATAACAAGCATGAGGGAAGGAAGAAAAGGTACCACTTCCGTCAACTATTAAAATCATCTTAGGATAGATACACACAGGATTTAAGCTCAAGGTATACAGTGCTCCTCCCGACTCTCTTCAAGAAGGACGTTCTCTCAGGCATGTGATCCAGGAAGGGAAGGGAAGCAGAGTTCCCATGACAGGGGGGGGTTGGCTCCATCCTCTGCCACATCTTGTGCTAAGGACGGCTTTTTTTCTGGGTGGTGCACACTGAGCTCTCTGGAACATTTTTGCTCAGAAGTTCGTTGCCCCAAATCATATAATTAATTATATCTGTTTCTAATGTCCACACTCTTAATTACTACTCTTGCTTGTCAGAAAAGAGGAAGTAGGTTCTTCAATTTGTAAAAGCAAGTAGAATTTCAAATTCAACAGCTTAAAAATCTCCAAGCCTAATTACCATGCTGGGCAGCATTGTAAGGCTAATACTCTGCTTACAAAACAATTATGACTAAGTTGGGGTGGGGAGGGATGGGAAGTAAAATAAAAGTGTGGGCTTTGCTTTTCACATAGTGAATGTTGTCTTTAAAAACAGCAGGGCAACTGTAAATAGCAAGGAAAAATTTGACGTGGAAAATAACAGAAAAACTATTAATAACTTAAAGAGAATCTCATCCAGAAAAATACCCTCAAACTTCACAGTAACTCCTAGTAGTGAATGTAAAGCAAAAATGTTGTACTGCTCCCACTTTGATAATCAGGTGCCTCAAGCGGAAAATAGAAAATTCCAACTCTTCTCTTTTAAAATTTGCAACTACAAGAACTCACAAGAATGGTATTAACAGCTTTTTCACTTACAGGATGCTTTTAGCAATAAGGCACTGTCCTCTTTTCTTCTACTACTCTGCAGGATGTACAACCTGAAATTAAAGATTTCACAATGAGAGCTTCCCAAACACTGATTCGGAGCTCTTATTTAGATTATGTTCCTCTTTATCGTTCTACGTGGCCTTGTCAAATAAGCCAAAAAAAACACATGTGACAATATCTGAAAAAAATGCAGTGATTTTTCCCTCTGAAGGACATGCAGCCTTCATCTTATCCAGTTGCTTGGGCTTTCATCTCATTTGGTCTGGCACAGAAATTAACTTCATTTTACAGCTCATCACACTCAGCATATGCTCCAACAAATGGATTCCTGTGTCCGGAGACCAGTAAAATCCCTGTCTCCCTTGGGGATTCTGCTATAGCATTTGTTCGAGGACATTAATGGATGTCCTAACCAGTCCATGTTTTCTAAAGCAATGACAACTCAAGGTCATACTCTCAAAATGAGACATGTTCAATACAATGACTGCAAAAAATTGTATGTGTGCATCAAACAGACATTCTTGGTGATGTCAATCATACATACTGCTTCTTTTTCCAATACAAAATTTAATGGGGATTCCTATTCTAAGAGGCATTTTAAAAATCAACAAATCAATCTCGAGTAAGAAGCCTTTTGCATGTGTACCCAATGTTTGCTCAGAGGCACTGCAGGAAACCTAACTAGAAATGTGTACCAGATGACTGATGACAAAAATGGTCAAGATGATAAACTCTCTCAGAACTTATGCTCCAAGACCCCAAAAAGGTTTCACTATAATCTCCACCAGATTACTTCAAATGAAAGTTCAGCAACTCTCTGTCTTTTAGGCAAAATATTTTCAATAATCTGGAGTTTCTTGTCCCATAAACTAAATTGCTCAGTAAGACAGAAGAATGTATGTATTTCAGTATAGGGGTTGCGATTTTTAAAAGAAAAAAGGAAAATGTCTAGAATGAAGGGACGTTTCCCAAAACCAATGGGAAAGAAAAATACAATTTGGAATTTGAGAGAATGCTGCTTGGCAAATCACAGAAAGTTTTTCAAGGACATATCATAAAACCAGAACACTAAACTCCTCTTGGGGAAAGGCAGGCCAGTGGATTAAGGCGATGCTGAGTATGAAAGCTACACTAACAGAAATATTGATAGATCAGTTATCAGCTCTTTTACTAATACAGTAAAAATAAATACCCATCTGACTGAATTGGAAGGATGTAGATTATTTTTCCCTATTTGTAGTCTGAGCTAATAGATATGAATATAATTTTTTTACCCAGTTTATAGACAGGTTTCTAATCAACTTAATTATCATTGTCTAGATATCATTCATTGTCCATATTGTATATTATAAAACCATAAAAGGGGCACCTGAGTGTGGGCTTTTCATGTACGATTTTCACTTGCAGCAAATCAAACCAGCATGGGATTCAAAACTAAAAATAGTAACAAACATGTAAAAGTGAGCTTATCAAAACCAGAATTGCTCAGTCCAGTTAAACTGTCCTAGAGTTCTGAGGGTCTAAGCTCTCCCCTCCTCCTGAACAACATCAGCACCAATGCACTGCCCTGCCTCTCAGACCCCTCACTGCCCCTCCCTTGGAGATGGAAGTTCCTAGTAAAATCCAGAACAGAGCTATCTTTTTTTTTTTTCCCCCGCACCCTGGGCTTGCAGGATCTTAGTGTCCTGAACAGGGATCAAACCCGGGCCCCCTGCAGTGGAAGTGCAGAGTCCTAACCACTGGACAGCCAAGGCATTCCCCTGGAACAGAGCTATCTGAACAGAAGGGGGAGGGAAGTATATATATATTATATATATATATATGTATATATATATTATATATATATACACACACACACAAACAATTTGAAAAATACAGAAATGGCAGAAATCATTATCAGACTCATGTTTTCTGTCTCTCATTAAAAGTGTAATAAAAGACAAAAGCAAAGTAATAAAAGACAAAAAAAGAAAGGAAGAATGGAAAAAAATAGATCTATCAGGTAGATGCTAATAAAAAGAAAGTAGACATAGTAATAATACTATCAGACAAATTTGGAATCAAGGCTAAAAGTATTAAAAGGGACAAGAGGAATATTTTATAGTCATAAAAGGTATGATCCACCAAGAATATGTAACAGGAAACTTTATGTACCAAATAACACAGATTCAAAATATATAAAGTAAAACCTGATAACAAGACAAACAAGTTATTGACAAACCCACAATACAGTGGGAGATTTTAACCTATCACTCAAAAATCAACAGATCAAATATATACAAAAAATATAGATGCAGATGATTAAATAACACAATTTAATTAACAAACTTGAATTCATAGACATAGATTTTCTTACCCAGCAAAAAAATACACATCCTTTTCAGACACTCATGGAATTTTTGCAAACATTAGCCATATATTAATTAGGCCAGTAAAAAAGTTCAATGAATTCCTCAAATTAGAAGTTTACACAGGCCACATTCATTGGCTATAATGTACTGAAATTAGAAGTTAACCGAAAGGAGCACCCGTTCCAAAAATCTCTTCTACAATGTCTCTGGAGGTCTGAGATTTTTTTCAGTTTTCTCCTGCTCCACACATTGTCTCTGTTTCCTCCCAGTTCTTTTTTTTCCTATTTTCTTATTTTGATCTCTGTTTGGCACATTGAAGGCTTTTTCCATGTCAATGATCCTTGTTCAGAATGTAGATGTTCAGTGTGGCATTTTCTGTCCACCTGAGGGTGGGCCTGGATGCATAGGCTGGGGGGTGAGATCTGAGGATCTGTTTCTTATAAACCTGTAACAAATTCTCCTAACTTCATCCCCATCCCGTACTCCCATTTGCAGAAGAACTTGATGTCTCTCTGAGCCATCCTGGGGCCTGTGGTGGGAATCATCTTGATTCTTGACAGATTCTTCTCTGCCTCTAGGGAGTCAGCTCTCTCAGGTCGGCTAAAACAGTTAATACCTGACCATCTGCTTTCCAGCTTCTAAAATTCTGTCACAATATCTTGTGCACCATGATTTCTTTTCCCTTTGTCCTTATAGTTTTCTGCCTTTTTCCCCTTTTAGTATCATCTTTAAACCAAGCAATTAAAATAGACACTTCTTTCTCAATGTACATTTTTGAGCTAGCATATAGAGTACTTATCATTTTTTTTTTTTTTTTACTTCCAGATATTTGACAATAAAAGCAAAAGAAGCTTTTAGATTTTGCACACTGCTTGGCTTTTTGTTTTGTTTTGTTTTTTCTTTTATGGTTTCCTTCAGAGTGAGTCAGTCTTTCTAGAATGATGGCCTAATGAGACTTCTTCTCTTTTCTTAAATATAGTCTTTCTGGGGCTTCCCTGGTGGCGCAGTGGTTGAGAGTCTGCCTGCCAATGCAGGGGATACGGGTTCGTGCCCCGGTCTGGGAGGATCCCGCATGCTGTGGAGCGGTTGGGCCCGTGAGCCATGGCCGCTGCGCCTGCGCGTCCGGAGCCTGTGCTCCGCAACGGGAGACTTTCCTGGTGGTGCAGTGGTTGAGAGTCCGCCTGCCGATGCAGGGGACACAGGTTCGTGCCCTGGTCTGGGAAGATCCCACATACCGCGGAGCGGTTGGGCCCGTGAGCCATGGCCGCCGCGCCTGCGCGTCCGGAGCCTGTGCTCCGCAACGGGAGAGGCCACAACAGTGAGAGGCCTGGGTACCACAAAAGAAAAAAAAAAAAAAAAATATATATATATATATATATATATAGCCTTTCCACTTCTCCAAAATTCTGTTCACGATATTTGCTTTCCACAAAGCTTTCCTTCATTCGACTGCATCTTATTTCAATGCTTCTGGTCACTCTAGCTCACTAGCTGTATATTGGATGCATATTTCATGTTCATGCCACTCAAGTATATATCAGTTCACCTGATACATACTTCCCCTGCCTCCCACTCCTTCACTTCCGGTGGACTGCAGACCATCAGAGAGAGATTATCCATTTTAATTAATCCATTCAACTGTAGGTTTCCTGAGGATTTATGTTTTCTAATTTTGCAGGGAAAGGTGGGAACCAGTTTCCCAGAGGAGTTGAAAACTAGGCTGAAACTTAAAAGATGTGGAATTTAGCTAGGTGATACACAGTGATCCAGGTAGAGGAAATTATCTGCCCATACGTCTCCTCACCCTTCACAGCACTCAGAGGACACTGTCATTAATGATGGCCCAAACAGCAGAGAGCATGAGGCAGCTTATTGCCATGTACACAATTGTTGCTGTTTTATTCCTGGTTCTCTCTTGTCCAAACAGTAGTACACACCTAGGCAGTTTCTATATATATATTCAGTATATAACTGTATATATATATATAGTCAGTATATAAAAATATATATTATATGCATATTCATCTATTAAGGAACCAATATAGGAAGTATAAGAGGTAGTCCCTTGCATTCAAGAAGTTTAACAGTAGTGAAGGACATGTACAGGGCAATCAGATTTAGGGAGAGTGAGTAACCAAGAAACTTCATAAAGTGCCAGGATGCATCAGTCTTGGACTTGAGGCTTCGCCTCTACACTCCCTAACCAGCTTGCAAAACGGCCCGACAAAGATTGCGGAGGGGGCTGCGAGGGAAGGTTGCCTGCTCGCTCTGATGTCTTCCTTCAGCCCTGCCCCACCAAGAACCTCTCTCTGAGGTCTGGACCCATTCCGGCAAAAAGAAAAACATCACCGATAGAAACCAGGATCATTCGCCCTTTTCCTAGCCCGGCTACATGTTCTGGCCTTTTCCGAAGGTTGAAGCAGTGGAACCCCACGCATCGACCTTGGCCCGAGACTCACACGCCACCAGGCCTGAACCGAGAGCAAACCTCGGCCTGGGCGCTGGATAACTTCCCTGCGTTGGGCGGCCACTCTCGCCCGTTCTGCAGGGACGGAACTACAGTGCAGGCAGGATGCTGCGTCTTGCTAGCAGCGGGCCCAGAGACGGTTCCCGAGTTGAGAAGGGTCAGAAACGCTGTGGAGACCCACGTGTCCAGGAGCCAATGGCTGAAACCGAGACGGAGCGACAGTCACCCCAAGAAGAGGCGGATGCTACAGACCGCACAGCCCGGAGATGCCAGCCCCCGCGGAGGTGGACAGAGGCACGGCCACATAGCCGCCGGGAGTCCAGGCCAGCCCCGGAGGCTGCTGAAAACTCAGGCTTAAAACAGGGTGGAACCCGGGAAGGAACCCCAGCCTAACGGCCGGCCGACAGCGCCCCTTCGACGATGCCCCGGCCTGGAGCCCGAGACACCCCAGTGGTCCCCTCATTCAGCCTGGGCGGACTTCTCCCCGGGCCGGCCCTGCACCGGGAGGAGCCTGGGGTCACTGTGGTACAGACAGTCCTTCCTGTTCTTTCCTTTCCCGAGCTACGTCATGCGATCCATCATAGCTTAAGGAACTTTTCTTTTAGATCTGCTTGGACTTGTCCTGCTTCTTATCTTATTCGAATCGTACACTATGATTAAAAAGAAAAAAGAAAACCAGCGCCCCATCTCAGTGTGCAGGTAGAGAGAGTCCCGAGTTAGACCTTTCGTCAGAGGGCGGGTCTCTAGCTGCCTCCTAGGTGGCTCCCCAAAGTTAGGTGAGAGCCGGCCCGGCCTCCAGGGTTAGGGCGGTGAGCCGGGAGGGCCGGGGTGCAGCCTGGAGCGGGTCTAGGAGCTCCGGGAGGCCCGGGGCCGCGTGGGGAGCATGGAGCGAATCGTGCCTCAGTTCCCCTCTGCAGGGAGGACGCGCGCCGACCGCGGCCACGCTCGCTCGCCCGCCCCCTCTCTGGCCCCAGACGGCGGCTCGGCTTCCCACTCACCCGGGCGTGTAGGCTCCGGCAGCCTCGGGTGGAGGGGAGGGGGAGGAGGCCCGGTGTGGGGTTAGGGAGGGAGAGGAGAAAGGAAGGGGAGACTGCGACTCCCCATGGCCAGCGGCCCGGAAGAGGGCCACCTGTCGTCAGGGCCATTGTCACACCCACGCAGGGGATGGGGCGGGGCCGGGCCCTGGAGGTCCCCTGCGAGGGACATCCATCCTCTTCCCTTCCCATCCCACACTGGATGCCTGGTCTCTTGGCCGGGTCAGTCCTCCCTACAGGGGAAATCGCTGGCAGTCAAGGTGAAATCAGTGCCCCGCTTTAGTCAGGAAAGCTCTGAATCATGTCGATAATTATTGGAGGGGGAAGGGGGGCAGCTAAAGGAAAAATCAAGAAAGTAATAACAATACCTGCTGTTGAAGTCTCCACCACTGCAGCACACCTGGGCCCACCTAAACCTTACCATTCCTTACCTATGTTTGGTCGCATTAGTTCGCGTCTAGAAATTGATTCGAATGGAAAACGATCCGGGATGAATCCGGGATGCAGGCAAATATTTATCTACGCGGATGTTTAGCACAGCTCTTTTTAACATTTGGAAGCTATTTAAATGATCAACATTGATTCTAAATCATGGCACATCCTTTTTTTTTTTTTTACCTTCTTTTTAAAATTTTATTATTTTTGGCTGTGTTGGGTCTTCATTGCTGCACGCGGGCTTTCTCTAGTTGTGGGGGCTGCTCTTCCGTGCGGTGCGCGGGTTGCGGAGCACGGGCTCTAGGTGCCCAGGCTTCGGTAGTTGTGGCGCACGGGCTTGGTTCCTCTGCGGCATGTGGGATCTTCCCCGACGAGGGCTCGAACCCGTGTCCCCTGCATTGGCAGGCGGACTCTTAACCACTGCACCACCAGGGAAACCCCTATGGAGCATCCTTTTACTGGGATTTAATGTACACGTTTAAAGTCATTTTTACGGAAGGATACTTTTGATTAACAGAAAACGTTCATTGCATAGTAAGTGGGGGAGGGGCGGTTTACAAAACAGTTTCTGTTTAATGAAGGAGAGGTATAGACATAATCTGGATGCACAGAGACTGGAAAATGGTTGCATCCAGGTGGCTGGATGCAAAGCATGAATTTTCCCCAAGGATAAGAGAAAAAAAAGTTATTTCAAAAAGCAATTTGAGGACTTCCCTGGTGGCGCAGTGGTTAAGAATCTGCCTACTAATGCAGGGGACACGGGTTCGAGCCCTGGTCCGGGAAGATCGCACATGCCACGGAGCAACTAAGCCCGTGCGCCACAACTACTGAGCCTGTGCTCTAGGGCCCGCGAGCCACAGCTACTGAAGCCCGCGCGCCTAGAGCCCGTGCTCCGCAACAAGAGGAGCCCCGGCAACGAGAAGGCCCAGCTCGCGGTAACTAGAGAAAGCCCCTTGTAGAGCAAGGAAGACCCAATGCAGCCAAAAATAAATAAATAAATTTATTTTTTTAAAAAAGCAATTTGATTCCGCCCTTCAAACCCTCTCTCCCTTCCCCCTCTCTCGAGGTCGTCAAGTTCGGAGCAGCGGAGGGGTCTGTGGCGACCGCCAGAAGCGAACCTGTTCCGCGCCCCCTCTTGGCGGACGCACTCCAGCGCCGCCGCAGGCATCGAACGCAGGCATACAAGGTCCGCCTCTGGCGGGACCCGGAAGGGTGTGGGCGGCTGGCCAGGGGTCCTGGCATCTCCACTCCCCTCTCGCCGCTGGCGCCTTTCTTCAAAGTGTGTTGATTTCGGGAATTGACCGGAAATTACAAGGCCAATAAAACGTCCTCCACTTTAGAGCTCTGGTTAAGCCCGAGAGCAGATTGCCCCCCCAGTCCGTCAGAAATCTCCACCGCGGTAATCTTTGGCGTTCCCCCGACCCAGAAATCTCCCAGAGGTGATCAGTGCCGGCGGGAGGGGAGCTGTGTCACGGCCTCTGCCGGCCGGGAAGGAGGGTCTCAGTGACTCAGCAGAGACCAGATCGACTCCCACTCAAGACCAGAAAACCAGGGGGAGGTGGAACCCTGGGCGGCCACTGGCTCCCTGGAGACCCAGCCAGGAGACGGCGTCCTGGCCATCTGTTCTCAGGTCCCCGGGAGCAGGGATCTATTCCTCAGAATCTGCTGTGTGCCCCCACCAAACATTGGGCACTTCTGTCTTTCCACCTCCATTGCCCCATCGGAGGCTACTAGCTGTTTCTAGAGATTTCCAATTCAAATGCTTACTAGCTTTGCACCCCAATTCGGCGTCTCCATACAGGGCCAAAAAAGGAAGGCCTGACCATAGCAAATGTTAGGGGAGAATGTGCCTTCCTTGCATGTTTGTTCATGGAAGCCTTATAGAGGATAAATTAGTTCAACCTCTTCATTTTACAGATAAGGAAGCTGAAGTCCACTGGAGTAACAAGCCAGTCCTGGAGGGCATGATAGCTTCAGGACAGAAAGACGGCCCTGAAAGAATTTACATAAGGCCAGCTAGGAGGGTTTCCTATTTAATTTCCCGCTGCCTAGTTACTAATGCCTGGAAAATTGTAGTTTCTACCCATCATGAGGAACTACACCTAAGCTCTGTACAGATACATACCTGCTATACACAGAGTTAGGATTCTTTCTGGCTTCACATTACAGTGTGAGCTTTTCCCAATGTCGCACAGTAGGTTTATAGAAAGAATGTCAAACATCCTTCGAAAAACTTCAATTTTAATTAGCCACCCAACACTCCATTGTATCCATGGGCCACCAGTCCTGTTGCTGGACATTTATGTTATCATGTTTTTCATTGTCAAAAACAGTGCTAAGGGACTTCCCTGGCGGTCCAGTGGTTAAGGCTCTGTGCTTCCACTGCAGGGCGCACAGGTTCTATCCCTGTTCCGCGTGCCGAGCTGTGTGGCAAAAAACAAAACAAAAAACAAGCAACCACAACAAAAAACACAGTGCTGCTTAGAGCACGCTGGGTTCATAAATCTTTGTATTTCTTACTCTATAGAATGGATTCCTAGAACTAGAATTAATTAAGTTAAAGACTACAGACCTTTTAGAAAAGGCTTTTGGTGCCCAGTGCCTAATTGCCTTCTAAAAAAGTCATGCTGGTCTATACAGTGTAGGTAGCAGAATGGGTGCGCCCATTGGCTTTGATTACCAAGCCAAGGTTGAGAGGTTGGCAAGGTTGAGAATTTGTTGTGAGTGCATGAAAGTGACAAGGTGTAGCAGCCTGATGGTGGCCATATGGGATCTTGCAGAAGCATCCCGGGGTAGTGCACCTTCTTTAAGCGTACCTTGAATGCACTGTGCCTGGCCTCTCTAGTACCCGGGACTATGCGTGTTGTTGACCAAATGAATGCGTT
Organism: Physeter macrocephalus; assembly: GCF_002837175.3. Lineage (NCBI taxonomy): Eukaryota > Metazoa > Chordata > Mammalia > Artiodactyla > Physeteridae > Physeter > Physeter macrocephalus. Next base: position 65,893,686 of record NC_041228.1, on the reverse strand, counting down.
CCACATTCCCGCCACGCTTCCCATTCCTCACCCCAAGCCCCATAGGTCCCAGCTGGCCGATCTGGGCTGTCATCTTTCTGCCTGCCAGCACAAGGTGTAAGCTTATCATGACACTGCCTTTTCCCTCCTTGTCTTCACACAAAGTGCTGTGCTTTCCCACTTGCTCTCTTTTTTAATTTAAAAAAAAATTAATTATTTATTTTTGGCTGTGTTGGGTCTTCGTTGATGTGCACAGGCTTTCTCTAGCTGCAGTGAGCGGGGGGGCTACTCTTCCTTGCGGCGCATGGGCTTCTCATTGCGGTGGCTTCTCTTGTTGCTGAGCACGGGCTCTAGGCGCACAGGCTTCAGTAGTTGTGGCATGCGGGCTCAGTAGTTGTGGCGCACGGGCTTAGTTGCTCCGTGGCATGTGGGATCTTCCCGAACCAGAGCTCGAACCCGTGTCCCCTGCACTGGCAGGCAGATTCTTAACCCCTGTGCCACCAGGGAAGTCCCCCCACTTGCTCTTTAGTTTTGTGTCTTTATTCTCCCCTCTCCAGGCTGTCACATACCCTGGGTGGCTGCTGTCACTCTTACACTTTGGTTCCACAGTAATGACAATAAAGAGAGGCCAGAGCTCACCTTTTCATAAGCTCATTCATTCATTTATTCATTCAATAAATATTTATTGAGCCACTTGCTATAAATACAGGGTTGATTGGAAACAGAGAAGGAAACAATATTGATATTAATATCTAACATTTATTGAACACATACTAAATGCCATACACTACATTAAGGATAAGGTTAGGTACATGATTTTACTTAATCTTTATATAGCCCAATCAGGTAAGTACTATTATTTCCCGCATTTTACAGATAAAGGAACAGATGTCAACAGAAGCTAAAGGTCACACAACTGGTTAAATGGTGGAGTTTAGATCCAAATCTAGGTGGCCAGCCCTCAAAGCTAGATGCAGAAGAGTGCGGAGGGCTCCAGGCTGAAGACATATAATCAGTGAAGGCCCTGAGGCAGAAAGTAATTTGACTTGTTAAAGAGACTTTCAGAAAGCTAGGGTGGCCGGAGCAGAGTTCTAAGGGGAGTGTGTTTCAGGAAGAGGCTGGAGACCTTGTAGGTAGGTAAAGGTTAAAGATTTGGGACTATAAATGCAAAGCTATTAAAAGGCCTCGAGCAAAGGAGTGATTTGTGTTTTGAAAAGATGCCTCTGGCTAGGAAGGAAAGGATCTGGAGGGGCAGGAATAGATGCGTGTCATGGGGTGGAGATGGTGGGCCTGAGGCTTCCGGGATGAAGTGTATGAACTGGAGGTGAGGTGTGACCACCAGGTTCCTAGGACGGGAGATGGTGGCACCATTCCTAAGATAGGGATCTGGTGGGTGGTCAGGCTTGTAGGAAAGATCTTTCGTTTTAAACAGGGCAAAATCAGTTCCTCCAAGACACACATAGAGATTTCCTGTAGGAATTCAGGTCAAAATGTAGGAATTGGCAAGGTGGAGGTGGCAGTTGAAGCCAGCTCTGGAAGTGCAGGACACTGTGGCGACAGGGTGTGTAGTGGGGAGAGAATGCAGGACATTCTGTCCAGCATGGACAGATGACATATAGGAAGGGGACCTGTAAAGGTTCCAGAGGAAATAGGAGTGTCGGAGATCAGGAGAGGGGTCCGAGCTTCAGATGCAGACTCACACCCAGTGGAGGCTAGAATATCCACGGGGGTCAGGCTTGTAAGTTGGGACCGGAAGTAACTTCACCTCTCTCAGCTCCCCAGAACGTGTGGGCTGACCAGCTGTCCACCTCCTGCTCCTATTTAGTTTCAGCAGAACATAATTCTGAAGTGACTTTTAGGGCTTTCTTTGTAATTTCTATCAGATATTTACATTTATGTCTCACCTAACCCAAAAGAAGGGGGGGGTATAATTAAAGGAAAGAACACTTACATGTCACTGTGTCCACTTTCATTATTCATGTTTCTGTCTGTGCACAGATTAGCCGTTAATAAGTGAATGCAACTGAACATTTAAAAACATCCCTAGGGACTTCCCCAGCGGTCCAGAGGGACTTCCCCAGCGGTCCAGTGGTTAAGACTCTGCGCGTTCACTGATGAGGGCAGGTGTTCGATCCCTGGTCGGGGAACTAAGATCCCACACGCTGGGCAGCGTGGCCCTAAAAAACCAAAAAAAAAAAAAAAAAAACCCAAGCGAACAAAAATCTCTAGAACTGCACTAACAGAAACAGTCAATCAAGTTCTCTGAGTCCTGATCTTCCCAAAACAGCAACGTGCAAATCCCAATTCTTTTCCTAGATGCCTCAAAGTCCAGTCTCATTTGGGCAGTACTTTTTCCCCAACAAAACTGTCACCAACCATTGAGTCCCTGCTGGGCAAGACACACAGGTGCCGAGACATCCAGATTAGGTGCTCAGTAATTATTTCATGAAAGAAGGACGGGAGAGAGGAAGGGAAGAGAGGAAAAGAAGGGGAAAGATGATTCTTGCCATAAAAGAGCTCACAGTTTGGTGGTGAAGATCTTTAAATGACTGAAGGTTATTTGGGTAAATGATGGCCATATGCTTATTTCCTAAGAACATGGTTGAAAATGAATCAATCTTTAGAGCACTAGATCACATAGGCGTGTGAATATGAAATACTTTATGTGAGATGAATACCTTTAAATAGAGTATAAAAGCAATGGGTTTGTGTTTGAAATGAAAAAAAACACTTCAATTGCCCTGCACCCTAGCAAGACGCTGTGTGCACTGCATGGTAGCACACGATCCGATTTCAGCATTATCTGCTTTTTAGCGGGTTTATCAACCAATCATTGAGTGAGTTAGCTCTACACCCAGGGAATGCTGATGGCAGCATTAGCCATAAAATAAATAAGCTAATATGTACAATAGCTAAATGAATAGACTTCTCCTTGGTTGTTTTTTTTTTTTTTTTTTTTTTTTTTGTGGTACGCGGGCCTCACACCGCCGCGGCCTCTCCCGTTGCGGAGCACAGGCTCCGGACGCGCAGGCCCAGCGGCCACGGCTCACGGGCCCAGCCGCTCCGCGGCATGCGGGATCCTCCCGGACCGGGGCACGAAGCCGTATCCCCTGCATCGGCATGCAGATTCTCAACCACTGCGCCACCAGGGAAGCCCATCCTTGGTTGTTTTATGGCCTGAAAAGAATGCAGCTTTTCATTAAAGGAATCATTTGAAAGTGTGGAAACTGACCCTGCCGCAGCTCAGCGCTCTCTGCCCATTGGTAATGGCCTCTGGATCAGTAGTGAGAGCGGGAGACTGATGTCCATTTACTTTTGCAAAGATTGTTATTGAATGAAACCTTTAATGGGGGAGTTTACGATCCCACTAAGAGCTCAGGGCTGCCTTAGAATAGTCTTTCCCTCCACCTTGAGGGCTCTTAGAGAATCAATACAGGTAATATGTCAGTTGGTGGTCAGCCGGCCTGTAAATAGAAAGGTAGAGCTGGAATGGAAACTGACAGGTGGCCACTTAGAGAGAGGGTCTGGGGTGAACACTCTGAAAGTGAAGCTCCTCTTGGGCGTGTGCAGCCCTCCCATTACAGTCAGTGCTGGGATCAGACAGGAGGAGATTAGGAACACAGGCTAGCTGGCAGGGGAAAAGCCACTCAGAGTTTAGGAAAGACCTTCCATCATGGTGGTATTTTAGAGCCCCAGAATTCATGTGGTTTGTCCATTTGTAGTAGCTATCATCCGTCTCATTTAAAAGTGGTAAAAGACACAGAACAAAATTTACCACCTTAACCATTTTTTTTGTTGTTTGTTTTTTTGGCTGTATAACTTGCAGGATCTTAGTTCCCTGACCAGGAAATGAACCCGTGCACCCTGCAGTGAAAGCACGGAATTCTAACCACTGGACCGCCAGTGAAGTCCCCCATCTTCACCATTTTTAAGTGTACAGTTCAGTGGCATTAAGTTCATTCACATTGCTGTGCAGCCATTACCACCACCCAGCTCTCAAACTCATCTTGCAAAACTGAAACTCTGTACCCGTGAAACACTAATTCCCCATTCCTCCCTCCCCTGCCCCAGGCTACCATGACTCTACTTTCTATGAATTTGACTATTTTATGTGCTTCGTATAAATGGAACCATACAATATGTGTCCTTTTGTGATTGGCTTGTTTCACTCATCATCACGTCCTCACCATGTCGTAGCAGGTTGGAATTTCTTCCTTTTTAAGGTGGAATCTTATTCCATTGCAGGTACAGACCACATTTTGTTTATCCATCCATCCGTTCATGGACACGGGTTGCTTCCACCTTTTGGCTATTATTGTGTGGTCTCATTTTTGACCCTAAATTCACATACTTATCTTCTTTCCTAGACAGCAGTTTTAAAAGCCTCCAAAACCCAGAAAACCTTCCTGGGATCCTTAGAAAAACAATACTTAGTTTGGAGCACCCCAAGCCTCCTCTCCTCTCCTCCCCACCCACCCTGAGGGTTCATAGACAATTTCAGGTGATGCTTATTTCTAGGCAAGTTTGAGAAACTTGGGCTTCAGCTTTATAGGGACCCCTTTACTACAGATCAGCCCCTTTTATTTGGCAGTTAAAACATCACAAGCTGGATAAATGCATGGCTGATTGTATTTCTTTCAAAATATGGATTCTCAGTCTTGCAGTTTGTCATCTATTATTAGAAAGTTAAGGGCCAGGCACTATCTCAGAGGTTGAATAAGTAAACAGCTGTAACCACAAACCTACTCTTCTCATTTTCCATCTGAAATCGGTTTTCAAATCCGGAGTGATAGACCAATTGATGACTGAACTATGGGTTGTGGGATTATTATTATAATAATAATTATGATTATTATTATGGGTTGTGGGAAATTTCTCAGAGAGAATTTCTCATTCTGCGTATAAGTATTTCTGTAATTAAGATAATTCACATATAAGGAATTCCCCGGTGGTCCAGTGGTTAGGACTCTGCATTTTCACTGACAAGGGCCTGGGTTCAATCCCTGGTCAGGGAAGTAAGATACTGCAAGCCGCACGGTGCGGCAAAAAAAAGAAAAAATGGTAATTCACATATAGATTTCCATTTTTTAGTGTCTCTTGACATTTTGCATTTATTATTTAAGTAATATAGATTAACATCCAGCTGTTCCTTTGTATTTCCTCTCCCTCAAATCCTGCCACTCCTTGAGAAAAAACAATGGCAAACACATCCCCGGGTAATTTAGTGGAGGCCTTTGAGATTTGTAAGCTGACCATTGGCAAAGTTCCCGGCTGGCCCTGCTCAAGGCCCTTCTCCCTGAAAACGCCCCTGGGCACCTGTGAGTCTTTAGACTCAGGACCCCCAGGCACCCAGAGCTGTGGATAGCCTAAAGGGGCCTGTATTCCAGCACTAGCCTTTCCAGGCCCTTCAGTCCTCCCCTTTGGCCAATGGAAAAGACTGGATTGTAAGTCATGTCTGATCTTCAAACTACCCAGCCCTCGGCTCCGATTTCAGGCCCTCCAGGTATAGGAACAGACCTGCCCTGGGCTTGCCCCGGGGGGCTTTGGGGCTGAAGGGATTTAATGTTTAGGGGAAACAGAGATAGCAGCTGCCCTCTAAGGAAGAACCTGGAAGAACAACCTTGGAAGACACCCTGTCCATTTTTAGTGGAAGGCAGTTTCAAAATCAAATTTAAGAGAATTTGGCACCTTTAAATCAGATAACCCTGGAGAGTGAAATTCACCAAGACAATGACTCAGCTTCCTTCCCTGGTTCAGGCCTTCACAGTCCTGTGGCAATCAGAGGTTGAGAAAATGTTTCCAAATGAAAAGAGAAGAAAAATCCTTCTGTCCTGGAAAACAAGCTGTCTTTCCTCTCAGTCTTCTTGCTGCATCTAATTGGTTAAGAATGGGGGGAAAAAATCACATATTTGGCCCTAAAATCTTACCTAGTACTTTTACTAGCATTTAATAAATAATTGATAGATGTCAAATAAAACACACCATGGAAGCAAATGGAAAAACACTTAGCGTTTGTTTTTTTTTTTTGGTTTTTTTTTTCGGTTTTTTTCGGTATGCTCTCACTGTTGTGGCCTCTCCCGTTGCGGAGCACAGGCTCCGGACGCGCAGGTTCAGCGGCCATGGCTCACGGGACCAGCCGCTCCGCGGCATGTGGCATCTTCCCGGACCGGGGCACGAACCCGTGTCCCCTGCATCGGCAGGCGGACTCTCAACCACTGCGCCACCAGGGAAGCCCACACTTAGCGTTTTAAAACAGTTTGTAAAATCAAGAATCGAATTCTAATCCCTTTGCCATATTTTGATAGCAAACAGCTTTCAGCAAAGTACTATGCTACGAATAAATCCAAAACAAATCAAATTTATAGATAGAACTTACATAATGCTAAAACAATTTATCCCACTTTTTAATATATGAGGTCCCAAAAATCATGAGATAATGTAAGATGAAAAGGAATGACAGTGAAAGAATATTTTATCCTGAGATAATCTTCTCCCTAAACATTCTTTACCCTAGTTGTAATTAGGGCTAAATATCATTTCAAAATATTATAATTCATTTTTGTTAAAGTTACTTTAAGCTCACAAAGCAATGAAGTTCAAGTTCTTTGCAGCAATAAAAGGAAGCATCATGTACTTTATATTTCCTGGATATACAACTTCTTAAAATAATGGAGAAAACTATTGTTTTCTATGAGATTCCCATACTTTATGTAGAGACTGTCAATGAGAGAGTTTATTTCTCTTTTATAGTATTTTTAACTTTTTCTTTCAAAATAATTTTGGTTATTCTACTTTGATATATGTCAACCAACAAAAAAGTGCTGTGATATATTTGAGTTAAATGTTTCTATGGAAATAATTCAATATAAGAATCTGTTCTCCTGAATTTTGGATAGGGTCCTTATAACAGCTCAGTGCAATTACTGTCCCTAAGAAGTCATAAAGCATTCTGAAAATGCATAAAACTACCATGAATGAAATACTGTATAGGGCTTCCCTCGTGGTGCAGTGGTTAACAATCTGCCTGCCAACGCAGAGGACACGGGTTCGAGCCCTGGTCCGGGAAGATCCCACATGCCACGGAGAGAAAGCCCGCATGCACAGCAATGAAGACCCACTGCAGCCAAAAATTAAATAAATAAATAAATTAAAAAAAAAGAAATACTGTATAAACTGCCACGTCAATAGATGGCATAGGACAGTATTTGTGATTTTATCTCTATCATATTGTGAATGGCAATTTCTCGAAACCCCAGTCTGCCTTGTACTCTGTGGGTGCAAACCACGCTATGACTTAACTGCCATAACCCTGCGAGTCTACCTACTGCAGGCCCCACAGAGGTCCCAAACATCTGTCTACTTTGATAGCTTTGTTTGTTGTAACCACCAACTTCCCGAGTCCTAGAAGGACACCCCAAGGGCCCATTAAGACCTCCATCAATATCACAGATGCCACTTTACTTTGAGCCACGTTATTTTTCCAGGGTTCAGATGTCCCTTTTTGTACATTTTTTTTCTATAATAAATGAACTATTTATCATCAAATATAGACTCAGGTAGGGAAAAGGAATATAAGCAGAGAGATTACCTCTTGAGAAGGTCTCTAAATTCCATCGACCAGGCTCATAGCTGTAGAAAGAGTTCCATGTTTCCAACAGTAAAACGACAACTGTGCTCTGTGGGTATCCATTATTTTCAGGAAAAGCACAATTCTGCCTGCCATCTGCATTCTAATGGTGCCTCCTAATGAACCATTTTGTGATTTTGCCAAGTCACCGAGCAGTTTCACCCATTGCTGTGCTGCAGGTACTGTGAGGATAAATCACGTAAAGCAATGGTTCTCCAGCCTTCATACAATTGCCTGGTCCCACCCCCAGAATTTCAGATTTAGCAGATATTCGGTAGGGCTAGAGAGTTTGTCTTTCTAACAAATTCCCAGGTGATGCTAATGCTGTTAGTCCATAAACCACTGAAAGAAAGCATATAGATCAATAATAAAATTTGAATAATTCTGTCTCCTCTTTGCCTTCATTGACAGGTTAAAAGAAATAGATTTATGAAGTATCATCCGGAAGGCAAGTTGTCTCATTTTACTTAATTCTCACAACACCCTACAGCATAATTATTACATTATTATATGGATGAGCATGGTAAACCTTAGAAATTAAAACAACTTGCCCAACATTATACAATGAGGACATGGTGCACAGATGTCAGTTTGTCCAACTCCAAAATCTACAGTCTGTTTTCCAACCATGTTCGGCTAACACAATTATATTAGCTGAAAGTTTTAATTCTTTTTATGTGGTGGTCTGTCTTTAACTGTCTTATTTCTTTTTTTTAATTCTTATTGTTCTAAGCTGATCTAAATCATCTTTAGAAATCGGTGAGATGCACATTTTAAATAAACACAAGAAAGCTAAAGGTAATTACTGAAGGAAGATGTTATGAATTGACTGTATTTTCCCAAACAAAAAGTGATATATGTAACCCGGTCAATATGACCAAAACTTTGTAGAAACAGCTCAGATTAAATAAAAATGTCCAAAGTGTTCCAGCTAGTGTGGGCATGCGTGACCCATATACTAAGGTATTATTTGGCGTGCAAGCATTTTGGAATTAGTGCTAGAAAAGAGGAAAAGAAATTTTTTTTAACCTTCCTCTATTACCATTCTGGTTCAAAGAACAAAGGAGTTAATTTGAATTATTCAACTAGTGAAAAAAATGGCATCACACCAGTTCCTGAGGTCTCGCTTTACTATTTGGTTTAAAAATAACGTTCAAATCCATACATAGTAAGAAATATACTTTGAACTAGCAGGCAAATAAAGGCTGCCTATCTACAGGCTGAGCCCTGATCTTTTCAAAAGACCATTGTTCTGACTTAATTAACACGAACTAAAACAGTCCTGAAACAACAGGGCACACTCCCATTAGGATAAATTACTCAGACCTAGTCACCGCAGTCAAGCATTCCCCAGAGAAAAATCTGTCACTGCTTTTTCCACCTGCACCACATCTCTTTCTCAAAGGACTCTGCCACAGCTAGGAGCCTCCCTCTGAAGGGGCATCTGTTCCATATTGAAATCTCTCCATTTGGAGAGACATGGACCACAAATAAAGGGTGAAGAAAAATCCTAGGCAGTCAATAGAACCGCGGCTAGGGATGTGACCTAGTAGCTACATAGCTACGCTTGCCTACGATGCAGTTTTATTCTGGTCCCCGATTTTCCATGTGAATATTTAAAAGTTTGTTGCTGCTTGCCCCAAAGTAGGGAAGAATGGCATAGTCAATAGAATAATGCTCTTTCCTTAGCAGGATTCGTAAATTGAGCATAACTGGTTCATTAAGAGGCTGGGCTTTGGAGTCAGGACGACCTGGCTTTGACCCTTAGAGGCAAATGCTGGACCACTTCTTTCTTTCCTTCAGTAAAGTGGTAACTCAGTGGCACTATCTCATAGGGTTCATGCTCTATATAGATGTTGGCTATTTTGACCCACATGAGATGAGTCTGCTGTCTCCCTGCACGTTAGAAAAGATTATTCTCCACAAGCTTGCATCATCAGCCTTGTGACAATGTACGTGGCACATTTTTCTTTTCACTCTATATATTAGTATGGACCAACTAATTAGAAGACCTACAAAAAAATTCCACTTGTCTCTTCGTCAGGAATGAAATCAGCTTTAAAATTAGAGCACTATAAATACATTTATTTCTTAGCCTATTGCAATTTTTAGCCTTTCTTCACTTGGTAATACTTTTTCTTCCCCAATTGTTAAAGGTCACAGATGGTAGGGTGAATAAGTAACTTCCGTGTCCTCCAAGAAATTCTGTTTGGTGCTAAACAAACTGTTAACATAAGGTGTTTGTCATGTGATGGGGGAGGGGTAGAAACTAAGGGTTTTAAAATGAATCCAAATAAAATGGGAGCTTAATTCACGTCTGAACACTTAGTTATAATACTAATGAAGCTCTGGCTTGAATGGATTTTTAAAGAATTTATTCTGTTAAGAATCATAATGGGATGGCCACAGACATATTACAATTGCGGCCCCGAGGCAAACAGTAGAGAAAAAGCCTCCTTTTGTTTTTTTTTTTTTAAGCTTACTGTGACTTCAGAAGCTTTTTTTTAAAATAAATTTATTTATTTATTTTGGGCTGTGTTGGGTCTTCGTTTCTGTGCGAGGGCTTTCTCCAGTTGCGGCGAGAGGGGGGCCACTCTTCATCGCGGTGCGCGGGTCTCTCACTGTCGTGGAGCACAGGCTCCAGACGCGCAGGCTCAGTAGTTGTGGCTCACGGGCTTAGTTGCTCCGCGGCATGTGGGATCTTCCCAGACCAGGGCTCGAACCCATGTCCCCTGCATTGGCAGGCAGATTCCCAACCACGGCGCCACCAGGGAAGCCCCCCTCCTTTTTTTAAATCGCGAAATCAAAGACTCTGCCCCTAGTCCCTGAAATGAAATATAGTCCCTTTCAGGGTTGATGTTGAGTTTCCAGACCTTTATGCACTATTAACAGCCAGCTTTCATTATTTCTAGGTGAATTCAACAAAACTCCATTCCTGTTAGAAATTGTGAAAGACATTTCTGTGAAAGCTGTTAAAACCACAGTCAATAAATCTGGTAAATTCTGCTACTTGGTCAGTTCCATCATTCTGTTCCTCATCTCAATCTAACTATCATTTGTTTGTAAGATACACCCATAAACAAGAAATATCAAGACAGAAATACAGAGGCACTGTCCTCATACTGTCTGAAGGCTAGCAGTCTTCATGAACCTTCATGTGGGAGTAGAAGGCTTCTTGACCTGGGAAGGTTTTTCCACATTTGTTACAGGAACAGCCGTCATCCTCCTTGTGTGAGCGTCGGACATGGCTGTCGTGGGCAGCGTGGGATGCAAAAGATTTACCACAGTACTTGCATTTGAAGGGCTTCTCCCCAGAGTGCTGCCTGATATGCGTGCGGAGTATACTAGAGGCAGTGAACTTCTGCAGAGGACAGAAAGCAGGAGAAAAAGTAAACTTCCATCAGCTGGACAACCAGTGAAAGAAAGGGGTTAATTTCACTGTTACCGATCCTTATGTCACCGCTTAGTTCTCCAATCAGCGAACCTTGGGCTTTAATGCTATAGGGCACGCTTGGTCAACAGGTGTAGCCTTAATGAAAAAGGACACGATGGACATGTCACTGGTTAGAACAGTGGCTTTTCAATGGCTAAGATCACCTGGGGGCCTAGTCAAAAATGCAGACTGACCCGATGAGTACACCCGTTGGGGTAATAAGGAAACTGCATTTAAGCAGGTGGTCCTGGGATCACACTCCAAGATGAACTGAATTACAGAAGGAGTAGCTAATACTGGCCAATGTCTTTGCATAAATGGGTACCTTATTGGTTTCTTTCTTCTTCTTTTTTTTTTAACTTAAACTTTTTGAGGTAATCGTGATTCACATGCATTTATAAGAAACAACAGCGACTCTGTGTACCCTTTACCCGGTTGTCCCCAATGGCTGCATCTTGCAAATCTATAGGACAGTATCACAGCCAGGATACTGACGTTGATAGGGTCAAGATACAGAACATTTCCATCACAAGGACCCTCATGTTGCCCTATGACAGCCACACAGTTCCCTCCCACTCCTACTTTTAAGCCATGGCAACCACGAATCTGTTCTCCATTTCTAAAATTTTGCTATTTCAAGAATGTCACTTACATGGAAGCATACAGTATGTAACCTTTTGGGATTGGCTGTTCTCACTCAGCATTAATTCTCTGCAGATTCATGGAGGTGGTTTTGTGCACAACAGCTCATCCTTTTGGATTGCTGAGGAGTATTTCATGGTGTGGATGAACCACAGTCTGTTTAATCACCTACCCATTGAAAGGCATCTGGGTTATTTCCGGTCTGGGGCGTCTATGAATAAAGCTGCTATTAATATTTGTATGCAGGTTTTCGTATAAACATATAAACCTTCACTGCTCCCGGATAAGTGCCCAGGAGAGCAACTGCTGGGTTGTATGGTGGTTACAAGTTTAGTTCTTAAAGAAACGGTCAAATAGCTTTCCAGAAACGGCCAAATAGTACCATTTTAGATTCCCAAGTACTTTGCTGTTTTTACCTGTCTTTTCTTTCCCCTGTTTATAACCTTTCCCCTAATTCATTTCAATACTCTGCTCTGACCTTTGTCACTTTCAAGTATTTATTAGCGATGTAATGACTCCATTTACTGGGGGTCCACTGACAGAGATACAAAACACCGGGTTCAACCGGTGACCTTGGATTTGGGGGCCTGGGCACGCATGGGGTTGGCCCACTGCTCAGTAAGGAGCACAAGGTGTAGGTGTCTAGGACACCCAGACAAGGACAGTCTCCATCAGCTTAGGTGACGGTAAGTCAGAACGCCAAACAGCTCATTTATGCCCCAAGTGCCTTGACTTCCCTCTCCGGGCACCTCTCCTTCCCAGGTTCGCCAGAGCCCAGGGTGAGGATCGGAATTAGAATGCCAGAAAGAGGAGGGACGGCGGGATATTTTGAGCCTGCTCTGGAAACCCTGCGGGAGAGCATTCGTACCTCAGGATAGAGTCCTCATCCACGCAAATCCAGGGCCGCCTGCCTTCCTGAGGTCTGTGCTGGCTCCATGTGGTCTACTTATGTCTTAGCCCTGTTTGGCTCCACTGTACACAGTGGACAGCCCAAATGTATCTCACCAAAATCGAACATGAGGTGTTTTAGTATAATATTTTTAAGGCATGGTCAGACTTTTGTTTCCAGCCCAGCCATGCCTAACCACGTCTTTATCTCTTCATTTTTATAACTTATTATTCTGTATAATGAAGATTAGATGCCACTTCAGCAAAATTGCTCTAGAAATTTAGATCAGCAGCATGTAAGAGTCTGTACTCGGAAAGACTGCATAATCATGTCTGCTATCATTAGGCTCCTGTAAATTTAGGGTCTATTTCATGACAAATGCCCTAGATGCCAATTTGGCAGTAGTAGGTTGCATCTGATCACTGTTAAGCAAACAGGAGTGTAATCTGGGGCTGGAAATTGGGGATGGGCTGACAGTGAACTTATTTACCAGGAACTCTTATAAGCTAGGGTGTATGCTGCAAGTTCTTATCCATGGACACCCAATCAGGGCTCAAGGCAGATCCCTTAAAAGAAGGTTCCATTTACCTTTGTACAATACACACAGTGGTAGGGTCTGTCTCCAGAGTGGACTCTCATGTGTTTGTTTAGGCTGGAAGATTGAGAGAAACATTTCCCACACGTAGAACACTAAAACAAAAAAGAAAAATACAGTTGAAACCACGTCTTCCCCTTAACAAGTTTATTTCACCATTATGTTTATCTGGGGGGGAAGAACTATTGTATTTATTCTGTGCACATCTGTAGGCAGAGGATCAAGCAGACCCAGGCTGAGGGTCTACTTGAGACAGGAGAAAGGCATCCCGGGACTACAGGGAAGACTCTGGCAGCACGGGTTCTGGTCCAGAGCCTGCTAATGCTGTGACTAAGGCAACTCATCTGAAGTCTTTGGGTTCAGTTAGCTGCTTCAGATGTGAAATGGCAGTGTCTACAGAGGCCTGAATTTGTCTTGCTCTGTCAACAAGTAGCTGTGTGACCAGAACAAATCAGTTAAACTCGGAATCTTTGGTTTCCCAATTTTCCTCATGGGCAAAAAATACCTGTCTTGCCTTCCTCACAAGGCTGTGAGTAAACTGCAAGCCCTCAGCCATTAATTCAACAAGTATTTATGGAGAAACTCTCAACACTCTGCTAGAGACAAGGAGGAACAATCTAGTGGGGGTAGGGACAAATATGTAGACCAAAGTGGCACTACAGGGGACAGATGACTCAAGACATGTGCCTACAAAAAAAGGGTAATATTTTGGGGGGCCAGTGAGAGCATGTGGTACAGCCACTTGCTGTGAACAGTTCCTGTCATTTCTCTGTGTTCTTGACCCTGATGACTTCTGTCCAATCTTCTCAGGAATTCTGAACCAAGTAAAGGAAACTATTGTGTTTCTGGACCCTGTTCCCCAGATGTCCTTATGGGCACAAACGAGAGCCTGGGTATTTTTAGACGGTGGGATACTGGGGTGGATTTTAAAAGTCTTCTGTCATTTTTCTTTACTACTTGACATTTTAATAATGAGCATGTATTGTCGTTACTAAAGCAAAAACAGTCAGATGTTGAAGTTCATATTGCAAAAAGAACAGATCAATTATAAAAGGGGAGCAATTAGAACATGAAACTGTTCTTGGAAATTAAAAATAAACAACAGAAAAGTATAGAATAGAAATGCTGTATGTAATAGACATCAGCTGACTGCTAAAGACTGAACACATGACATAAAAATTAAGGCTGGGGAACTCTCAAGAGAATGCAGATGAAGAAAAATTAAAAGTCAAATACAGGGAGGTAGATTCAACCTAACATTTGGCTAAAAGGAATCCCAAGAGAGAACAAAAATCGAAAGACAGATAATAGCCGAGGAAAGAACAAGAGGATTCTTTTGAGCTTATGACTTGTGCCTTCAGGTGGAAAGAATACTCTGTCTTCTACTGATTACAAAGCAGGAAGAAAAAAAAAAAAAAGGAAAGAAAGAAAAAAGCATATAATTTAACACATTCTGTTAAAATTTCAGAACTCAAAAGTTAAAGAACAATTTTCACAAAGCAGAAAACTGGTTATTTACAAAGAAACAAGAACCAGATTGGCATCAAATGGTAGAAGAAATGATTCTTTAAAAGTTCTACAGGAAAATTATTCCTATCTAAAATTCCATATCCAGCCAAACCATCAAAGATGTATGTGAGTAAAATATCCTCAAAGAAGGACTCAGAAAATTTTTCACTGTGCACTGTTAAAAACGATTACTTGAAGACATGCCCCAGTAATACAAAAAGAGAAATCAAGAAAGAGAAAGAGTGGCATAGAAGAATCAGTGGAACTAAGGAAGGTAATGAAAGATATCCAAATATGACAGTTTACAGGCCTAAGGAGCAACTGGTTCAAATCAGAACAAATTCAAATCAGAATCTGATTTAAAAAAGAAATGAGTATAATTTCAAGAATGTAAATATCATTATACAAGTCACATAATTAAGAAACTAAACTTATCACTTGCAATTAGAAATCCTAGCAAAAACAAAAGCTTGCAAGGAAGTCAAAGACAAAATACAAAGAAAGTTATAGTCTGGCATCAATTTGAACAAGTCATGAAGAAAAGAAACAATGCCTTCTGAAAAAAACAAAAGCCCTCTCTCCATTGGCCAGGTGTTTCAAAAAGTTGGAGAGAACTGACATTCTGAATCTATGTATGAGCTCTTTGTAGGCATTGTGATGGACTACAAGGGTTTCCTCTGATATTTTTATTTTGTGTTATTCATTAATTTTGCCTGACAAATCATCTGAAAAGGAGGTTGTTTAGGCTTTAAATGCTGGAAGGAGGGTAATACAAGGTTTTTCACTGTTGCTTATACACCCAACATCTTCTGATATTTTAAATCAGTAATTTTTTTCTCTTTCAGCAGCTGATCTTGTTAGAAAATCATTTATCTGAAGTTCTGCCTGTCTGTTTCACTTGAGCTTTTTTTTTCTTTTGTCTGTTCAAATTAAATCAAATGTTTTCTTTGGGGCTCCTGCAGAAATTAAATATACTTTATCATCTTGAAAGTTAAGTACTCAAATTAAAGTATATGAAATAAAACTAAAAGAGAATAAAAAATGCTTAGTAGTAAAGACAAGAAAAGAAGAAAACCTCAGTCTTCTGAACATAACGAACGAAGAGGAAGTGCCAGGGGAAATTCAGGTTGAGATGTGGGAAGAGCAGCTAGAGATACACCTCAGGCTCAGGACAGAATTCTGGCTAGAGATTTGAAACCATTTAAATGGTACTTACAATCATGATAAAGGATCACACCACTCAGGGAGAGTTTGCAAAGAGAAAAATTGTACTAAAGAACTCTCAGGAACACTCAGTATAAGAGGATGCACTCCCTTCTATAGCCTTTTAAAATCACTATCCTGGACTTCCCTGGCGGTCCAGTGGTTAAGACTCCAAGCTTCCACTGCAGGGGGCACGGGCTCGATTCCTGGTCAGGGAACTAAGATCCCATATGCCTCGTGGACAAAATAAATTAATAAATAGTTAAAAAAATAAAATAAAATTACTATCCCTCCACTCTACCGTGAAGACCTCTCCTCTTTGAAAGCCCAAGTCATTCACTTTACTACTACCAGCTTACACCTCTTCTTATCATTCCTGTCATCTCTGGACCTCCTGGTCTACGGTCCCCCGATTTCAAAGCCAGCAGTACTTCCTATGGCTCCTCTCCTCGAACGCCAATCCAAGACCCATCATTGTCCTTAGTGTTTAGGCAAATGACCCACATAACATTCTAGTGTATATTTCTTGACCTGACTCCGCTAACCTTTTCCTGCATTCTACTTTGGTCAAAAAACCAAACCAAACCAAACCAAACCAAACCAACAAAAACTAATCCTGTAGCTTCTGCTTTTTAAGCAAACATCTTTTGATCTGGAGGCAGCAATCCCAACAAATATCTTCAATGCTCCATCTCATCAACTGTAAGATCCACCACTACTTTATCATTTATTTTTGGCTGTGCTGAGTCTTTGTTGCTGCACGTGGGCTTTCTCTAGTTGCATACCGCGGAGCAGCTAAGCCCATGCACCACAGCTACTGAGCCTGCGCTCTAGAGCCCGCGAGCCACAACGACTGAGCCCACGGGCCTAGAGCCCGTGCTCCGCAACAAGAGAAGCCACCGCAGTGAGAAGCCCGCGCACCACTACGAGGAGTAGCCCCCACTCGCCGCAACTAGAGAAAAGCCCAAGTGCAGCAACAAAGACCCAACACAGCCCAAAATAAAAATAAATTAATTAATATTCTTACAAAAATGATACATGATAATTGTAAAAATACTCAGATTTTACAGGAGTATATAGTACAGTGATTGTGATTTTTCCAGAAGCTTCGCTGTGAACAGGAGGGGAGAGACAAGAGCAGTTTTATGATGACTACTGTTTTCAAATGGAGAAAACTGGGGCTTGGAGGAGTCCTGACAGGGCAGGAGTCCAACCTGAAGCTGTCTGTACTCAAGCTTCAGCCTCTTTCTCCTAATTAAGACCAGTGGTAGTCAGCACTTTCTTGCACCAAGCCTGGCAGAGCCACCAGGTATCCAGAATGGTGGAAAATGACTCCCTAATGCCACCATTGCCTTTCTTCCTTACAAAATCCTTGGCATGGCATAGAGGCCATCCATCGTTTGGACTGTGCCCATGTTTCATCCTCGCCTGTAACTATCAATATGCCTGCCTGCACACTGAACCTCGAGATCATCATACTAAGCGAAGTAAGTCAGAAAGAGAAAGACAAATACCATATGATATCACTTATATGTGGAATCTAAAATACGACACAAATGAACCTATCTACGAAGTAGAAACAGACTCACAGACGCAGAGAACAGACTTGTGGTTGCCAAGGGGGAGGAGGTGGGGGAGGAAATGATTGGGAGTTTGGGATTAGCAGATGCAAACTAGTCTATATAGGATGGATAAATAACAAGGTCCTATTCTATAGCAAGGGGAACTATATTCAATATCCTGTGATAAACCACAATGGAAATGAATAAGAAAAAGAATGTCTATATAACTGAGTCACTTTGCTGTACGGCAGAAATTAACACAACATTGCGCACATCATGGAAGAAGGTGTAGTTACCTAAAACCACAGGCCAGGGTCTTTCCCACCCGGAATGTCTCGAACGCCCCCCACCCCAGCCAATCAACCCCACCTAAGATATAAACCAGACACTCCACTGTCCTAGATTCTTCTCACGGTCACCTGTCTACGAGGCCTTTCAAAACCCACACGTCCAGGTAGAAGGACACCCCCTTCCTCTGCCCTTGTCTACCATGCACCTCCATCCTCACACTCGGGTGTCACGGCATTAGTTCATGTCTGCTCTTCCACAGCACTGTCACCTCCTTCAGACACCCCGTCTCATCCTGCCACCTGGTGCTGTGTCCCAGCAACGTGCACGCGGGAGGCCCTCGGTGTTCAGCCGGGGGTTTGGGGAAGCAGCATGAAAGCAGAGTGCTGCAGTGAAGGGCAGGGTCACTCGCTACCCTGACTCTTACCTTGTGAGGCCGATGCTTCTCGTGAACGTGAAGGATATGGATCCGGAGCCGGTCTCTCTTCTCAAAGGACCGTTTGCATAAAGAACAGGGGAATTTCCTGTCACCCTTGTCCACACAGGGGGTGTACTTGAGATGCTTGTCTCTGTAATATTTGTAGGTAAATACTTTTCCACATCTTTCACACCTGTACCCTTCTGCAGACTCTGTCAAACACAGGGGGGGATAAAGTCGCTTGGTCAGCTACCTCCCCTCATTCTTATTTTCTTCAAGATGATTTTTTACAACGTTTTATTACAAAAAAGTTAAAACATATACCAAAGTCAAAATAATGGAATAAACCCTCATGTGCCCAAACATCAAGCTTTGACAATGACCAAATCACTTATGTGACTCCCCTCCATAAGAGATTATTATTTTTTTCATAATGGATTCTTTTTAACACTAATTTCTCACTTGGTTCATAAACATCTCAAACCATAATCCTTAATAGATAATGACTTTTTAAAAAGCATAACCATAATGCCATTGTCATACCTAGACAGCCAGCCCTTATTCCTTAATAGAAACACATATATTTATGTACATACACACATGCATACATGTTTCATTATTTTACTCAGTTGATTCAATGTAGGATTCAAAGCCTATGTGTTGTCCACAGAGGCTATGTCTCTTCAATCTCTTAATCTATAGGTTCTCCTTACCTTTTGTTCCCGAAATATATTTGTTGAAGAAGCCCTTCCTCTGGCCGTGTTTACGAGCCGGTCAGTCCTACAGTTCCTGACTGGCCTTCTTTACAAGGTTCACATACCAAATACCTACCGTATTTGTCCCTTTCAGATCAGCCTGAGAGGTACAAGTTCAAAGCCGTGCACCCAGGACCTTGGTGGACACCCATAGCTTCTCCCCAAGCTTCACGAGTTCTGTTCCATTTGACCCCATTTACGAAGCCTCAGGTGCCCTTTTAGCTTATAGTCTACTTCTCTGAACTTTTAAGGAAGATTCTAGAACTAATACATAGGATTACTGTGATGATTAATTTAACCTTAACACTTACTGACTTCTTATCAACAAGAGATACTATCACTGAGTGACAGACAGACTGAGAAAGGTAAATCCATTTTTATAAGAGAGGTGGGGGAGAGGTTAGAGAGGGTTCAGCCGACTCTAGCAAAGGAGGTGCCAGGCTCAGGGGTGTCTATGTATTGGGGGAAGGGGAGAGGACCAGGGCCACCTACAAAAGCATCCCTGCCGAGGACACTCTGGATTCCAGAGCATCAAGTGGTTTTGACTGTGAATGCATCCCTGAAACCTCATTGTCTGGCCCCAGGGAGGCAGAGAACAGCCAGGAGTGAGTACAGGCAAGAGTGTGAAGGTGGAAATCGTTTTTATTAGCATCGGGACAGCAGGGAAGCTATCCATCGGGGGTTCTGTTAGTTGACAACTGCGTCCCAGGCATGTTTAACAGGTGGCTAAGGAAATAAATCATTTTATTAAGTAAATAACCAGGAAGGCAACCACCAGCATCAGGGTGATCCGTTGCCCAGTCTTGTCTATCGCTTCCATTGAGGTGCTAATACTCTCAGAATCTCCCTGCTGGGATGGTTTTTGCTCGGAGCTAGAATTTTCATTGGTTAGAAATACCTGGCCTTCCTGCTTCCTGGGGTAGGAAGAAGGGGTCTACAAGACAGGGTCAGCGATCTTTACAAATCAAAGCATGAAGGCACACCAGAATTCAGAATAAGGGTTCAGGAGTAAATTTGCATAAGAACAACCACTTAGGCAGAAATGACAGAGCACCCTTACTAATTAGGCTTCGGCTGCCTACGTTTTCTGCTCAGGTCCTTGGAAATTTATCTTAACCTAATTTTGTCCCATTTCCTTTCCTTCTTCCTCCCTCCCATCTCAGTCTTTTCAGCCAAGGGGTTTCTCGATACCAAAAATTATGCGTTCTGCCCCGCTACAGACACACCGTTCAGACAGGGTTTGGTAACGACCAAGAGCTGTCTACACATTCCACACCCCCAGCCCCCAAAACACACACTTGGCAGGTTTGCAAACTCAAATAACCCGCCCACATAGGGCCCAGGCCCTTCCCTCCCACTCAAGACCTTCAAGGGGAAGGTTCCCACCAAGCCTCACCAAAAGCCTTTGAAAAAAAGACCTTTCTTTTGAGAGGACAGAGGAATTTTGATTTTTCTTTCCTTTGCATCCTATCCCCAAACATTCCTATTAACAGAAAACAGATCAATTTATCCATGAGTCTTCCCAACCGAGTTGTTTACAAGTTCTCTGCCACCAAGTTACCCTAAATATTTACGCGTCATCGCAGCAGTGCCAATAAGCCTCGGATATAACTGGGTTCAGAAGGGGAGCACAGATAAGTGCAGGCCCTGTTGCTTATGTGATTGGGATCTCTGATGACTGTATATTATTCCATGTTAATATATCATCATTTCCTTAATTATTCTAATATTGGGCATTTAGGTTGTTCATGACTTTTCACAAACAGGGGTGACGCTGTATTAAAAATCCTTGTGGACAAAGCTTTTCCTTTTGGACTATTTCCTGAAGATAAATTTTCCAGAAGAGTATTACTGATACATTACTGATATATCCAAGGATATGAACATTTTAACAGCTCTGATGCATAGTGCTGACTAATTTTTCAAAAGGATAATGATTCTATCCTGTGTTATCAAGCACGTTATCGTTCTCAAATCCACTTTTCACTTTTATTTCAAAAAAGCACTCGGTACATTTTTGGAAGTGACCAAAAAGTCTCGGCTTGGCGCCAAGTATGAGGCAACTGTGAGGTCCAGACTCAAGAGAATCCTGCCATCTTACCCTCAGGTGCACCCCACGCCATCCATTTATTGGGGTAGTGAGAAGACAGTTCACCGAAACAGTTCAACAGCCCCTCATTATTTGGCTTCTAGAAAGAGACTGCTCATTCGTTAGTCACCTCCGACTCCCTGGTGAACACATCCTTGCCCTTGGCTTCACTATTCCCCAAGCCTGAATTGCCTTGCCTTTCCCTGCCTAACTCATCCTTTATTTCACCACATCCCTAAGCAGCTTTCCCCAGTTTAGTCCAGTCTTCCTCCTTCCTTCAATGCACGTGGGGATCCAGAGCAGGTGCTATTAAAGTGTTTAGGATTGTCTCCTGCCCTGAAGGGTCTCAGTCTAGCAGGGAGACATGCACGCTGACCATCACTGCACTGTGATGAATGCAATTCACATTCTCTTTTACCTGCTACTTACGACATTTGTTCTAACATAATAAGATGGTCTTCTATTTGATTACACGTATTACAGTAATTTGCATTTGTCTGGTCCCACCTATGAGATCAGTGGTTCCCAGGCCTTTGCAGATATAAAAATCAATCACTCAGAGCTTTTTTAAAATGCAAATTCCAGAGGCTCGTTCCCAGAGAGTGGGTTGGTAGTCCTCTAGCTGCCTGCTACTAAAATGTGATAGAAATGCAGAATCTCAGGTCCCAGCCCTGAAGGAAAATCTGCATCTCTCCAAGGTCTCCAGGTACTCACACCCGCATTAAAATTGGAGAGCGAGAGTCTAGCGCCATGCTTCCCAAAGTTGACTGAGACCCACAGTAAGAAAACACATTTTATACTTGAGACCCAGTTCACACACATCCATTTGAAACAAAAACCTCACCAAACAACGCTTAACTTAAATGAGATTCACATCAATATTTTCTATTCTATTTTATTCTTAATCTCTCTCTCTTTTTTCTTCTTTAATACTGGTCTCTACCACCAAATGCCCCACCCCACTAAGATACTGCAACCCACTACTTGAAAAACAGTGCTCTAAAGCTTAGACTTCCTGAGCTGTGTGAGCCTCAGCAGAGATGAATCAGAAGCTGGCTCATCTAAGGCAGAGGTTGCATCCATTTATTTCACTTTTACTTTACTCTCTGGGAGCGGGTGAAGGGGTAGAAGAAAAGGTATACTGGTGAACAGGAGTACCTTCAGCAGCTTTGGAAAGATGAGGGCATCTTCCTCCAGCTGGGTAATGCCCAGCTGGTTAGAGACACCCTCAGTTTTGTGTTCTGAGTGTTGGGTTGGGAGGGAGAAGTTCCACAAGCAAGTGGAAAAGCTGCAGGAAGGTGTTGAGTCAGAGAGAGAGCCCAGTCCTTCCACTAAGACGGCCTCACTGGGTGAGGCGAAAGTGTGCACTCACCTTCCAAGGGCCCAGACGTCTGCTTCCCCTGCTTTATGACCTGCAGGCTCACGGGAATGTCCAAAAACTTCTCATAGCAATCTCCATACCACACAAGGAGCTCTTGGTTCTGGTAGATCTCCTTGCAGCTTTCATAAAAGATCTGCCCTTGACATTGGACGGCAACCAGGTTCTGCTCCATGGGGAAACGAGCACAGTTGACATAGGACATCCAGTTCCCTGCACCTCCTTTTCCATCAATAAAGTGGCTCAAATGACCATCTTCAAATATCTAAATGAAATCAAACAAAGTTTGGAAATGCACATTTTTTTGGGTCTGACCTAGAAAATAAATTTACTTATTAAAAATTTGCAACTCAAAACTCACACTTGACCTACTGAATATATTTATTATCAATATGATTGAGCCTAAATGGATTTATTAGCTTAAAGATACCGCTATAGGTAGTGTGACATTTTAAAGATTCTTACTTTTATCACTTCCTCGATTTCCAGATTTCTAGAGTGATCATATATTAGTTTCATAAACAGAGGTAAGGGAAACAGGAGGTTATATTTAATTCCACCACTTCAAGACAACCAATTAGTTTAGTATTTTATCTCAATTTAGTTTTCATGTGTATTGATGGAGCCATAATTTAATTCTTTCTCTGCTGTGGGCAATTCTACCATCTTCAATGTTTTGTTATTACAAACAGCCCTGTGAAGTCTGGATTTCAGATTATTTTCCTCAACTATATTCCTCGATGTAGAAATCCACAGCGAGGGGTGATAATCTGATACATTCTGACAAATTGCAGTCCTACCATCCTGCCTCAAACAGAGTTAAGAGTATCAGTTTTCTAAAAATCCTCTTTAGGTGAATGACATCAAAAATGTTAAATCTGGTCTTAGTCCTTTTTGGCATATTCTTAGCATCATTCTGTAACATTTAAAGTGTTTGGTTTTGTCTATAAATATAACCCAATGTATTAACTCTTTAAATGTATATTCCATGGCTAATCTTCAGAGGAAAATGCCTTAAGCCACCAAAAATTACACAGAATCCAAGCAGAGGTGTTATCCTCAGGGACTGAACAGCTTGCCTTTCAGTCTCTTTATGTTGCAAAACAGGCAGCACAAGTCAGCAGATTACTGCCCGGAGGGGGCCCCCTCTCCCAGGCCAGGGGTCTCCCAGAGGGGCAGAGGCCAAGGTTTCCTCCACCCACCTCCCTTCGCCAACCCGCCAGAAACAAATTTACCTCCCACATCAGGGAATTGTCCCCGTATGTCCTGACTTCGCTGGTGTTGACCACTTTACCCTGAAAGGGCCCAAACCTGACTCCTTTGGCGACAGGGCTACTGCAGAACACACCAAAATGTGCCACTTCACCGAATTTCGTCCGCCCAAGGCAGAGACCTAGGAGAGACCCAGGGCAGGAAAGAGAGCCAGTGAGGAAAGAAACTGACTGCATTTGTGCTGGAAAAGAAATCCAAGCCAGGAAGCCCCGCCTACCTTCTGGTAGCTGAAGGGAGTTGTTATCCAGAGTCTGAGGAAGAGAATCAGACCCTAGAAAAAGACAGGGTTAAATTTTTATTTTTTCGATAAAATGTATTATGAAATGCTTTCATACAGCGCCATCCTCCCCACTCCCTAGAGCTCACCAGTATCCTGAGTTGGATGTTTACTTGTCCTTTCTAGGTTTCCTGCTCCTTTTACATAGGCCATTTCTCACATGAGACTCAAAACGACTCTAGTGGGCTATGTTGTAATTAACCCCGTTTGCAAACTTAAGGAACTTGAGGACCAGACATAATGCTGATTTTGAGACTCCCAGATACCTTGCACATCCCGGTAGAATCTGAGCCGGCCTGATCAGCCCGCTCGGCTCGAACCGTTTCTCTTCTCACTAAAACAATCTTGGGTGTCATGCGGTTAAGCAAATCGGGTCTCGGAGGTGAGCCTGCCATCCCCAGCTCCGTCTTCTGATGGAAGCGCACATGCTCCGCTGCAGGACTCGCACAGCCTCGGACCCACCTGGAAGCGCCCCTGCCCCCTCCCGTCCCCACCTCTCCTCACGCCTCCCACCCGCACCCCGAAGTCCCGGATCACGGGGACTGCCTTTACCAGAGCTGTGTGTGGGGACCGGGAGGCCCGAAATCGCGTGGTACAGGCGGGCTGAGTGCTGAGGGCTGGGGATGACCCCGTAGAGAACTAAGTGCAGGTCTTCCTGGGTGAAGTGGTAACGGTGAGACGCCTTCCCCTCTTGGTTCGCGAGTTTGGGGCCATCCTCAGAGCGCTCTCTGGGGGCGCACGGTAACAGCTCCGAGGGCTTCGGCCTCTCAGGGAACAGCGAAGCATCCACAGGGGGCGGCGGCACGAAAATTTCAGGTCCCCAGCATTGGCCACCGTCGCTACGGCCGCCCGCGGGGCCCGCGTCTTCACTGGAGGCGCCTGTAAACTCGCGACTGCCGTTCGGGAAGTGCGGCACCTCCCCGGGGCGGTGGGGAATTGGGTAGCACGACGGCAGCTTGCTGTACCAGGGCAGGTCGTAGAGCGGTTCCCTCTGCAGGGCCAGGCCGGGGCTCAGCACGGGAGGCGCCATCCGGAAGGCGAAGGGGGACAGCGCCGGGGACACGGACAGGGTCTCCAGTTGCCGGAAAGGTTGGAGACCCTCCTCCGCGGCGGTTACGGTGTTCCCGTAGTGGCCGTAGGGCGGGAAAGGCGGGTAGTAGGCGGCCAGGCGTTGGGGGCTGCTCTGGAGCCTGTCGGGCGGGTAGAACCCCTTGTCCTGGGGTTCGGTCTCACTTGGCGGCCGCAGAGCCATCCCGGGCCACAGGGCGCGGCGGGTCTGCGGAGGAGCAAGCGCGGCCGAGTGAGGGGCGCGGGGCGCTGCGGCCCGGCTCCGGCCTGCCCAGCCTCCACCGCCCGAGGCAGCCCCGGGTCGGAGGGAATCGGATAAACTTCCCACTACCCGCAAACGAAACAAAAACGGCAACAAACAACCCCGCTCCCCCCCACCCCCCCAAAAGACAAAACAAACTAAAACGAAAATCTGTCGGGATTCTGCCCGACTCCAAATTCCAGGTACGTGTCGCCTTTGCCTTCCCTCTCCAAACACGCCTTGACCTAGCAGGGCTCGTTTCCAACACCCGCTCTCTACATCCGTCCCCAACCCCGCTCCTGCCAAATCCGTTTCAAGGTCTCTCTTCCGCCCTCTCCTCGGTCCCCGAAATCCTCTTTTCCAGGGGGGTCGGAGCCGCAGGGCCTTCCCACTCCCGGAGCCAGGAGCCGAGCGCAAGACCGAGCTTGGGGGCAGGCAGCAGCTTCAGGCGCTCCTGGGTCCCCAGCAGGGAGGGCAGAGCCCAGGGCCCGGGTTGGATCGCGTAGGAGACGCGCTCCCCCAGCCCGGGGGCAGGTCCGGGGAGGCTGCCCCGCTGCGAGGCCCGGGTCTGAGCCCGAGGACCCGGGCGGTCCGGGCTGCCAGGAGGAGGAGGCCGCCGCCTTCGGCTTCCCTCCCAGCGCCGCAGCCAGCGCGGGTTCCCCACGTGGGCCGAGTCCCGCTACCTCCCGCAAGTCCCTCGGGAAACTCGTCACCCCACCTGGGGGCTTAGGGAAGCTGGCGTCGCCTCTCGGGAGCGGGCGAGGACGAGCCCCAGGCCAGGTGGGAGAGAGCAGGCTCCCGCCCCTGCGCCGCTGCCGCCGCCCGTACCCCAAAAGGATGGCGTTTTGATGGACATAAGTTCACCAAGGCTGGGGGATGGAGCCCCTTCAGGGCCGGTGGGTCCTGCGGGCAAGATCAATGAGCCCAATAAGAAAAGTAAGCAGGGTCGTGACTCAGAAATTAAAGAACACGGGGTCAGGGAAAGAGGTCAGCCACGACGAAGGCATCTGCCCGTCTCCTCCTGAACCCCCAAAGGCGCTCCGCTCCTGGCCTCCCCTCACCCCGAGGATCTGCGACTTGGGGTTGAAAGCCGTTTAAGGAGTAAAAGCTCCAAGAGGGCAAAACGACCGCCCCAAACGAACTGCGCCAGAGACTGCAGCCGGCGCTTCCCGACCACCCCGGCGAACGACAGCCCCGGGCCGCAGCGGCGCGCCGGTCTCTGCACCCACCTTCGAGAGCGCAGCGGCGGAGCGCTCGCCGCCGGGCCGCAGACGGGCGGAGCGGGCTCGGAACCGGTAGGCTTCGGGCGGGTCCGCAGGGCTGAGCCGGGTTTAAGAGGGCGGCGGGCGGGGCCACGGGACCTAGAGAGCACGAGGGTGGGGAAGCGACGCGCGGCCCACGCAGGTCCCCAGGCGTCTCCTCCCCGCCCACCGCGCCCATTGGTCGACGCTCGATCGCTCCGCTCCCCAGGGGGTCGTGCACTGAACTCCTCACTTCTGCAAACCCTGCCCGGAACCCCGGCCGAGAGCGCGCGCCCCCGCTTTCTGGGGCCGGCACCGTTGAGGCTCCAGGCCTGCGGTGGGCCAACAGTTAAGCCCGGGCAAGGGTGGCCGGGGTCCCCAGATAGGCTCCTCCGCGGCCGTGAGGCCGGGACTCGCGTGCCGGGGTCGCGCCCCTGCCTCTCGGCTTCCAGTTCCCAAGAGCCGAGGCTGGCCGAAGGCCGCGTCCGAGCCCGAGGACCAGATGGACGTTTGTCCCTGACACCTCGTGGGAAGCCGGGCATCGCCCCTCACGTCCCAGGTGGGGAGGCCTAGATGCGGCGGTGCCGCTCCCAAGGTTTCGGGTGGGTGTTGAGACCTCTCGGGGGCTTCTACTTCTCAAGCAGCTGTCGCTGTCGGAGGACCGGCCCCTGCGCCGCCACCGAGGTCCCTTTCCCCCGGGAAGGCTCGCCACCTCGGACGCAAGGGGCTTTTCAGGCCCATACCTGGCGCTCCAAGACCGCATTTTCATTCTCTCCGGCCATTGAGGGAAAGAAAGGAGCACTTAGGCCCATTCACATTCACACAGGGAAGCATCTAGGGTGGGGGAAACCTTGGTCTTGCCGGGTGACCTTGGCCAGTTTCCTCGCTTCCTCTTTGCAAAATGGTGCGAGCACTCCCGGCGTCTGGGCGCCGCTGTGCGGGTTGAAAGGAGAGACGGAAACCCTCACGCCCGGCCTGGCCTTGGCTGGAAGGAAGGAAGGAAGGAAAGAAGGAAGGAAGGAAGGAAAGGAAGCGTGGAACGAAGGAAAGGAGGCAGCATCCATCCGGCCGAGGGACGCCGCCGAAGGTCCTAAAGTCTGCGGCGGAACGGGACCTCCTCCGTGACCCACCCCGCTTTCCAGAGCAGCCGCAGCGCGGCGGGCGCCTCCTCCCTGGGCCCCGGGGACCTGACCTTGTAGCCTTCAGCGCCCGCGCGGCCGCGGGGAGGACGAAAGGCGGACGCGGGGCCTCGGGGTTTCTTCGAAGCCGCGGGCTGGGGGCGCCCGGATGCTTCTCCCTGCCGCCGGCCGCGCCCACGTGCGGGGTCAAGTCTTCGCCCCCGCCCGACGCCGTCGGGCCGCCCGCGTCGCCCGCGCGCAGACCCGTTTCCCAGTCGCAAGGAGGATCCGAGAGGAGGGCGGCGCGTGGTTTTCCCCACCGGGATGGGGTGACAGGGAGCCCAGGGTTTCCTTCACCCCTTGTTCTAGATTCTATGCCTCTACCCGAGTTCTTAGGATCTTCGCTAATAGGTGAAAAGTATCCGTCGACTCTTGTCCCGAGAGCCTCTGGGGAGGATCAGGTACTTGGAAAAGCAGAATAAATTCTGCTGCCGTCTTCCTTCCGGAGGCATACCCACCCCAGGACTCCTACGACCCACCTCCATTTACTGTATCTTCCTTCCTTCCTCCCAGACCTCACCCGTAGGATTTAAAGACTGATGCGCCGGCGCTTGGGTGGTCCGTGGATGTCAGGTCCTCAGGAGGCCATTTTTTAGTGAAGTCGCTCACTGGTTGTAGATTTAATTTTGAACAGGCAACGTGAGCTTTACCGTCAAGCCTTGTTCTGCAAAGATTCAGAGTTTAAAATATTTTTAAAAATATATTTTAAATTATAGGCTTGCTTGTTTAAACTTTAGAGAAATCGATAAAGAGTGGAAACCCCTGCCCACCCCTCATCCCTAACCCTCCAGAGGTAAAGCTGGCTAACAGTTTGGCTTTTTCCCTAGTTCCATTACTTTTTTGAAAAATACCAAAAAAAAATTTTTTTTTTCTGGCCGCGCCGGGTCTGCGGCATGCGGGATCTTTTTACTTGTGGCATGTGGGCTCTAGTTCCCTGACGAGGGATCGAACGTGGGGTCCCTGCACTAGGAGCATGGAGTCTTAACCACTGGACCACCAGGGAAGTAAGTCCCTACCAGCCTTTTAAACTGTATTTATATATGTGTGATTTTTTAAAAAACAAAATGTGATTATACTTTAATGCAACTTTTCTCATTATCCACTAGTTATTGTTACTAACAGTACATTAGTATTGTTACTAACAGTATTAGTATTAACTTCATTACTTATAATGGCTGCATGGTGCAGAAATTCATTTTCTGAGTGTACCATAGTTTTTCAGCCTCCTCGTAGAAAGGTATTTAAGTTGTTGTCAGTTTTTCAACACTTCAGGCTACTTCTGGGGACATTGTTATTTGTGCTACCGTGCCTGCAGAATAAATACCGAGGTGTGAAATCTCTGGATCAACGGTATCAACCTTGAACATTTTGATAGGTACTTCAAACTGCTCCTGGTTTGTACCTCCATCAACAATGAGTGTGAGTGCCCTGTGTCTCCACACCCTCACCTCATACGGAATATTGCCAATCCTTTAAAGCTGCCATCTCTCACTTGAAAAGTGGTTATGTTTTTCTAATTTCCTTTTTATTTACCCAACAAAATTCCTGAACACCTTGCTCTTGATGTGCTGGTCACTGGGAATACAGTTGTGAGCGAAGCAGCTCTGTCCAGCCCCGGTCCCCAAAGCAGTCTTGTGAGGAAGATAAATATTTGTGTAAATATTTGACGAAAGTGTAACTATGTGATGGGAGCAAAGAAGAAACCTTAAAGAAGCAATGAAAGGGAAGAGGAGCATGCCCTGACTTAGGCTGAGAGGACAGAAGATGTGAAAGATCTCTAGAAATTAACTAGGTGATGAAAGCAAGTGGTATTCCAGGTTAGAGGAACCCTTGGTGCCAAGGCTCTGAGGTCTGGAAGGAGTGTGTCTGATTCACAGAACTGAAGGATGCTTCCTGTGGAAAAGACAGCTAGGGAAGCTGGAGAATCAGCAGAGGCCAGGTCTTGCAAAAACACTTGTGAAGATGAAAGTTTCCTTACATCATTACTTGCAAGACTTTATTGAAGGAATACTAGGAAGTCTTTGAAGGGAATAGGAAGCTACTGCGGCCATCAGTATACTTCATCCCTAAATTATTTCAACATGCATATCACTAACTAAAGTGCAATATTTGTTTATGGTTCTTTTTTTTTAAGGTAAAATTTATATATGATGACATGCACACATCTTAAGTGTACCATGAGTTTTGACAGTTGCATAAATCAGTGTATCTCCACCTCCTATCAAAACATAGTGTCATTCCAGAAAGTCCTCCAATCCCCTTCCCAGGTGAGCCCTGTATCCACCAACCCCAGAGACAACTGTTCTGTGTTTTCTTTCCCCATAGATGAGTTTTGCCTGTTCTATACCGTCATAATCATACAGGATGTACATTTTTTTTTTTTTCCCACACTGCATGGCATGCGGGGATCTTAGTTCCCCAACCAGGGGTGGAATCCACACCCCCTGCAGTGGAAGCACGGAGTCCTAACCACTGGACCACCAGGGAAGCCCCCAGAATGTACTGTTTAGTGTACTGTTAGCGCCTTAGCTCTTTGACAGTGAAAAGGTTTTTTGTGTGTTTTTTGTTTGTTTGTTTGTTTTTGGACAAGTTAATTTATTTGAACCTCAGCTGAAGAGTTTGTATGTTTGTGGGTTTTTATTTTTAACATTTTTTAAATTTAATTTTTATTTTATATTGGAGTATAGTTGATTTACAATGTTGTGTTAGTTTCAGCTGTACAGCAAAGTGATTCAGTTATACATATATCTATTCTTTTTCAGATTCTTTTTCCATATATGTTATTACAGAGTATTGAGTAGAGTTCCCTGTGCTATACAGTAGGTCCGTGTTGATTATTTTCTATATAGTAGTGTGTATGTTAATCACAACCTCCTAATTTATCCACCCCCCTCCCACCTTTCCCCTTTGGTAACCATAAGTTTGTTTTCTAAGTCTATCTGTTTCTGATTTGTAAATAAGGTCATTTATATCATTTTTTTATATTCCACATATAAGTGACAGCATATGATACTTGTTTTTCTCTGTCTGATTTACTTCACTTAGTATGATAATCTCTAGATCCGTTCATGTTGCTGCAAATGGCATTATTTCATTCTTTTTTATGGCTGAGTAATATTCCATTGTACATGTTGTAACACATCTTCTTTATCCATTCATCTGTCAATGGACATTTAGGTTGCTTCCATGTCTTGGCTGTTATAAATAGTGCTGCTATGAGTATTGGGGTGACAGTGAAAAGCTTTGATGCACCCTGAAAAAAAACATCTGGCCAGCAGTCATACCCCACTGTGAGGGGGTAGTGGGTCGGGGGTAATTATCTGAAGCCTATTTGGGAGACTTCAAATGGACCTTGAGGTTTTGGCTCCTGTCCACACCCCACCTTTAATGGTTTGCTTTTGCCAGGAGTACGTCGACGGCAGGTAAGACACCTTCGGCAATGGCATCAAAATGGCAGCAGTGTATCCTTGCAGTGGTGGGGTTCTCACCTGGTACCTCAGCAACATTCTCTCTATGAAAGGCTCTGGTGCTTCCAGAACTTCAGGGAGTATCTTTACGTAATTTATATCTAGATCTCTCTCAGTACTTCTTTGATATTGGAGTGTACTTTTAGCATTCTATAATGGTTTCTTTGAACCCCTCCATGGTCATGGGGTTTTGGGTTATCTTGATTGGCCAGCACTCTTCTACGGGGCCCCTGCTTGGGGTAAATGATCGGATAGAGCATTTCTCTTGGCCACTGGATCACCCTGGACATTACTTATTTCTTTTGTAACATTAGGGTATTTCAGAGTTCCTTGACCTTGATAGGGATCCCCATTGAAATTAGTCTCACTGCTTCTAAAGCACCCAGACATCATAGATGACCTCAAGGCATATTTACTGCCTGTGTATACTAACTCTCTTTTTTCTCTCTGGTTAGCAGGCTCTAGTAAGGGAAATCAATTCTGCCACCTGGGCTGTAAGGAATCATTCTAAGAGGGATTTGAGATCTGCTATGACAAGGCAGCCTGATCATTTCCTGTTTCCGTCTGTAGATCTGATCCATCAGGAATCACGGTCAAGGGTGGACTGTCCAAAGGCATTTCTGGTAAGTCTTCATGGGGCGTGGATGATTCTTGCACGAATGCCAGGGAAAATACATTTTGCCTTCTTTGGGGACGGGAGGAGCATAGCAGGGTTCAAAGAATTACAGTGGAGAGAAATATGTGTAGGAGAAAGTAATGATAGTTCATGGGATGTAAGCTGGCTTAGCCAGGAATGTTGTGCATTTCTTTCTTTCTTTCTTTTTTAAAAAAATTTATTTATTTTTGGCTGTGTTGGGTCTTCATTGCTGCACGTGGGCTTTCTCTAGTTGTGGCGAGGGGGGGCTACTCTTCGTTGTGGTGCGCGGGCTTCTCATTGCGGTGGCTTCTCTTGTTGCGGAGCACGGGCTCTAGGCACACGGGCTTCAGTAGTTGTGGCACGTGGGCTCAGTAGTTGTGGCTCGCGGGCTCTAGAGCACAGGTCAGAAGTTGTGGCGCACGGGCTTAGGTGCCCTGCGGCATGTGGGATCTTCCCGGACCAGGGCTCAAACCCCCGTTCCCTGCATTGGCAGGCGGATTCTTAACCACTGCACCACCAGGGAAGCCCCTGTGCGTTTCATTAAATAAACAAAGGTTGTACAGCTTGGGGGACCGTTAGGTTCAAAGAAGATTCTAAAACTTTTAGTCAGTTCGACTGACCAAGGATAGAGGGTTTTTGAAGAGCTAGCTGGTCTGCAAAATTCGTGTTCATGACGTGTGTTCCCAGGAAAGGGGCCTTGTCACCTAAAGGTCCTAAAGATGAAGTAATTTCAGAGAAGTTGAGAACACTCTGTTTATAATACCTTTTTCCGTCGTGGGTCTGGGGAAGTTCTGGATGGCCTATAGTCAGCCCACCAGAGGGAAGAGCTTGCCTGAGGTAAATCATGCTCTAGGATAACGAGCCTTTTGTTGAAAACTGTAATATTTTGGGACAGTATCTTTTTGTGCTTAAAGTCAGAAGGTAGGTAGAATTCATTTTAGTGCTTTTCTAATCTTTAGGTTAGCAGAAGCTCATTATACAGGGAAACTTTGAGGTCCTGATTAAGATCTTGTGAAAAGTAAGAAACCACAGCGAATCTCTGAGGCATGATGAGGCATGTATACTGTGGGTTCTCCCAAGGACAGGTGAATAGGTATTGATTATTTGAATTTAAGAGAACAGGCTCTACAGAAGGCAGAATGTAGATGCACAACTGTAAAACAGATGGCCTTGGGTGGAACGGGGGGAAAGAATAGTATTGGGAATTGACACCACTGAAATGTGGGGTATAATTATCTTAATGATAGCTCTGAGATGGTCAGTAAAGCTGTACACTCATTTATCGGTTAATTAATAGTCAGGATACGAGTATTCTAAGTACTAGTGCAAAGTGAAATGAGTCTTCTGTCTATTAGTCCTCTTACTATGGGTTTTAATTCTTCCTTTCCTTCTGGCTTCAAGGGTACCATACAAGCCTGGGTAAAAGTTGGGATGGGGCAGTGAACCTTGATGTGCTCAGCCCCAGTAATCCTGAAAATGGTGGTAAATTTTTGGTCCAGTAGAACTCCGGTACCTCATAGAGATCTTCAAGTGGTGTCTAATTTATGTGTTTGTATCTGAATTAGCGATGGTATGGTTATGAATACGGACGTCTTCAGAATTTCAAGAAAGAGAACCTTTTTAGGAAATCTTCATCTGGCAATTCCATTTCCATAAATCCGTCTCCTCTTTAAGTTTAGGCTGGGCAAGAGCATGTTTTTAGTGAAAAGACCAAGAATAGCAGCAGCTGGGACATAGAGGCTGCTTGAGGGCTGTTAGAGACATCCACCTCCTGGGTTTAAGTGACTTCAAGGGGGAGGGATGGGATTACTAGCAGGCTTATTGTTGAAAGTGTAACATCCGTAACTCTAAGAAAACAGTGAGTTTTGCTCACAATAGTTCATGGTAATCCTTCTTGTGTTTTTGTTTTTAATTTTTTATTGAAGTATAGTTGCTTTACAATGTTCTGTTAATTTCTGCTGTACAGCAAAGTGACTCAGTTATGCATATATATTCTTTTCCATTATCACTTATCCCAGGACACTGAATATAGTTCCCTGTGCTATACAGTAGGACCTTGTTGTTTATCCCTTCTTGTGAGTTTTAAGGGAAGAATTGCAAGTTGGGTGCTCCCTTCTCCTTTGGAACCCCTCTCATTATCTGTCAGATTTTTCCTTGCCCAAAGAGGGACAGTTGGTTTTCCGGCATCCCTTTTGTTCATGGTAGCAGCAAGTATCCTTTCTGGGGGGAGCTTTTTGAGGGGGAGGCATAAGGAGTATCTGCGGTCATCCAGGTGTTTAATTTGAAAAAGCATTAACTTGATTAGAGTCTAACTCTGTTTTCGTTCTCTAACCTTCTCCAAATATTTGGACGAATGCCATACATCTATCACATTCTAGCCATGAAGTACCAATTCCCTAATTTCTGGCTTAAGGCTGTTAACTAATAAACGAGGATAGGGACTTCCTTGGTGGCCCAGTAGTTAAGAATCCGCCTGCCAATGCAGGGGACACGGGTTCGAGCCCTGGTCTGGGAAGATCCCACATGCCGCGGAGCAACTAAGCCCAAGCGCCACAACTACTGAAGCCTGCGTGCCTAGAGCCCATGCTCCGCAACAAGAGAAGCCACCGCAATGAGAAGCCTGCCCATCACAGCAAAGAGTAGCCCCCGCTCTCCGCAACTAGAGAAAGCCCGTGCACAGCAACAAAGACCCAACGCAGCCAAAAATTAAATAAATAAATTTATTTTTTAAAAATGAGGATAATGTGATAAAAGCATCTGTCTACTGATCTACCCCAGTTTGTTGTCTGAAGACAATTTCCAAAATTCTCAATGAATTTGCTTTAAAAAAATGCCCAGTCAGTCTTGACTCAAAATAAAATAGGTATTGTTTTCAGTAAGGATTATATAGGTACTGCGTTTTGTGGTTTTGTTAGTCACTGTTCTGTTTGACGGAGCTCAGGAATACACAGATTGTTTCCAAGGTCCTTTCAATCAACTCTTTCAAGCCAGGGTTGAGCATCTGAAGGACCTATAAATATCAATACATGTGCTAGTTAATGTAGGTCAGGGAGGCTGGGATTATGGCTTCCCTGTATACCAGCTTAAATTCTCAGGTTCTTCATATTACTCATAAAAGGCTGACCATTGAATATTAAATTAAATAATTAAATTTGCTCCCTCCTCCCACTTTGTCCCTTTGTTTTAAGGTGCCCCTATGATGGACAATTTTGGTGATATTGAAAACTTCTCAAAGTGGTCACTTGGTAAATTGTATCATTTTATAAGATATGCACAAGAATTTGAATTGTAAGGAGAATATACAGAAGAAACAGGTGTTTAGCCTGCTGGAGGCGTGGGCTTGGACCGAGACAACCCCAGGAGAATTGATAATGATCTGTCAGATGTTTCCTTTGTGCATCTCTGACCTCAGCTCCCATCCAGAGGTAGGCTGTCTCTGACCACAGACCTAACCACTGCAGCCCCTGATGATCAAAGTTTGGGAGATTTTTTTTTCTCCGAAACCAATTCTTAGAGAATAAAGATAGGTTGGAAGAATAACAGACTTCATCAGGCTTTTAGAATGATTATCCGTGGCAGATTTCATCTACTGAGGGACACCAGCTGGGCAAGACCATAAGCTGGCCAGTCCTCTGGACCTGGTGGGTTTCTGCTCATTGACTATTCTTTGCTCTTTCCCCTCTTTGGTCAGTGTCACACTGTAAGACAGGAAAAGCTAAGATAAGTTTAGATGAAGAATATAGTTGCACCAAGAAATTCTAGAAATATAGGTCTAGGGACTCCCCTGGTGGTCCAGTGGTTAAGACTGTGCTTCCAATGCAGGGGCCTCGGGTTTGATCCCTGGTCATGGAACTAAGATCCCACATGCTGCGTGGCACCGCCAGAAAAGAAAAAGAAAGGAAAGAAAGAAAGGAAGGGAGGGAGGGAGGGAGGAAGGAAGGGAGAAAGAAGAAAGAAAGATAGGTAGATCTAATCAGAAAACAGAGATTTCAGTGGGTGACATCTAATTTTCCTGAGAAAAATAAGAACATCAATGAAACTGGAGCTCAGACCTAGTGTGTGACTTATCTCTCTCTTTTGGGCCAGGAACCTCAAGTGGAGAGATGCAAGATGACTCATGAGGTGACTCATGACTCATGCCCATATTAAGCGTCCTGGTGCATGGCAGGGGGTCACAGCTGAGTTTTCATGGGCCTTCCAAATTGTGGAAAGCTTCCTCCTCAAATAAAGCATCTTGTGAGAAAACCCCACATAC
Source organism: Physeter macrocephalus (assembly GCF_002837175.3). Classification (NCBI taxonomy): domain Eukaryota; kingdom Metazoa; phylum Chordata; class Mammalia; order Artiodactyla; family Physeteridae; genus Physeter; species Physeter macrocephalus. The sequence goes on along the minus strand of NC_041228.1, from coordinate 65,857,683 downwards.
AATCCTGAAATAGCTTCTCATTAGGGGAAATAAGTATACAATTTTTATTTCTTGTATTTTGGGTTTGGAAGTTCCTAGGATGGGATATTAGAAGTGGAATGACTCTTTGATTGATTGATTTCTCAAGGCCACGGTTGATATAAGTGAGGTGAGGTTCTGACTGAAGAAGGAAGTGATACTCAAAGCACAAAACTTTGCACCGTTGTAATCGAGTAACTGATAGGATTGTTGTCCTGGTTCTTACGCACCTGATGAGAGCTGGGTCTCACAATGACGGCAGGCAAAGCCATAAGTCAAAAAAATCATAGTCATACATACTTTTAATGTTTACATAGGATAGAAAATAAACAAAATAAGAATTCTCGATAAGAATCTTGAAAAAGAACAACTACATATGCTTAACGAAGTCACGAGGAAAGAATTCATAAAAAATAAAAACCAAACTCGATAGATTGAAAAACTAAAAATAATGCAATTGATATATAAAACCCAAAGCTGCTTCTTTGGAAAGATCATTAGCATAGACAAACCTCTGGCAAGAATGAACAAGTGGGGAGAGGAGAAAAATATACAGCAATGGGAATGAGAAGGAAAACATAACCATAGATAAAGATAAGATTAAAATAATTATTAGAGAAGTCGATGTAGATTTTTATGTCCAGGAAAGACAGATAAAGATAGAGAACTTTCAAGCCTGCTCTCATTTACATTAGTAGGGGCAAAAAATTGCAAATAAATTACACACAGGAGTCTAGCAATTTATTAAAAATCTATCATACAGGGCTGTCCTTTTGCCCTTGAAGGAGTAACTGCCATAAGAATTGCCTTTCTACTGTAAACAATAGAAAATAGGACAAAGTATTTAAATCAACTGTTTTGAGATGTTGGGCAACAGGCAGCACAGGACTGTGATTCCGAAGAGAAGGGAAATTAAGGAGCTGAGTGTTCCGATGCCTGAGTTAACTACCTTCCTGAGGGAGCTTCCATGATGCAGATCGGGAAGGGGAACCCCACATCAGGATGGGGAACCCCAAACCACGCCCAACAGTCTTGCTGAGCTGAAGATACAGAGATCGGCAAGATGGTTAGAATTTGTGAGGCTGGATACCAACGAAGAGGGGACTGCACAGGAGGAAAGTTCTGGAGACCTGCACAGAGATCTCCTTGCCTTTGTGATTGAGTAGTGGCCTGTGCAGGTATGAGAGGAAACTATGAGGCCAGGGAAAGAACCCTAGAAAATGGTAGAACAGATGATTCCAGGATTACACAGAGCTGAGAATACATCACATTCCAACCAGCCAGAGTGTAGAGACCATACACAGGGCATTAGCTGAGTACACAGGGCATTAGTTGAGTCCTCAGAAGACTGTCACCTGAATAGTAGGGAAAAATTAACCCTAAATTAAAGGCTGCTCTGGACCTACCCTAACAAAGCATAAAAGCAAGCCTCAAAAGCAAGTATCAGATTTATCCTACATGATCTAACTGCTTTCCAGAACAAAGTTCAACAATCTTTCATAGAAATACAATAAAATCTAGCACTCGGGAACACAAAATTTACAATGTTGGCACGCAGTAAAAGGTTAATAGGTACATCATAATTAAACTGTTTAATTAAACTAGTGCTAAAAAATGCAAATCTACCATAGGAAAAAAGGGGTTACTTTCAGGTGAACAAAGATAAGAATGACAGCAGTCTTTCCATCAGAATCTATGCAAACTTGAAAAACAGCATAGGGATGTCTCTAAAATACTGAAAGAAAAAACTGTCAACATGAATGCCCCCAGCAGAAATATCTTTCAAAAATAAACGTGAAATACCTTTTCAGACCAACAGAAGCAGAAATAGTTTATAATCGAAAAGACCTGCACTCCAAGAAATGTTAAAGGAAGCTTTTGAGGCAAAAGGAAAATGATGGTAGATTTAAATCCAAGTATATCAATAATTACATCAAATGTACATAGTTAAGACTCCAATTAAGAAGCAGAGGTTGTCAGGTTGGATTAAAAGTAACAACAACAAAATAAGATCCAACCGTAAGTTTTCTATAAGAAACCCACTGTTAAGTTCTGTGAAAGGTCTGAGAATTCACCTCACTTGCAGGTTACCAAGGCAGCCTGCCACAGTTTCTTGGTTGCTGGTTGAAGACACCAGAATCCTGGGTCAGTTTATTGATGAGGGCAGTTTATTACTCAGAACAATAGAAACAGCCAGACTGTCAGCAATTTTGCACCAGTTCCCCAAGTCCCAGTTCCACAGGGCAAAGCAAAGGGGATCAGATGACTCCAGTGCACACAGTGGGCTGCATTACAGACATATAGTGGATGGCACTCTTTTATTTTTTATTTTATTTATTTATTTATTTTAAAATAAATTTATTTATTTATTTTATTTTTGGCTGTGTTGGGTCTTGTTGCTGCGCGTGGGCTTCCTCTCGTTGCGGCGAGCGGGGGCTACTCTTCATCGCAGTGTGCAGGCTTCTCGTTGAGGTGGCTTCTCTTGTTGTGGAACGTGGGCTCTAGGCACGTGGGTTTCAGTAGTTGTGGCACGTGGGCTCAGTTGTTGTGGCTTGCGGGCTCTAGAGCACGGGCTCAGTAGTTGTGGCGCATGGGCTTAGTTGCCCCGCGGCATGTGGGATCTTCCCGGACCAGGGCTCGAACCTGTGTCCCCTGCAGTGGCAGGCGGATTCTTAACCACTGCGCCACCAGGGAAGCCCCTGAAGGGCACTCTTTTAAAATGGGCAGTGATCATCCCTGCCCATTGCTCTATCTTCCAAGGTGGTAAGCAAGCCTGTTCTTTGTTCAGTAGAGATATTATCTTTGTCTTCCAAGATTGTTTGCCATCCAAACATACTTGAAAACATAAGCTAGAGAAGAGGGCAATCTGTTTGGCTCATAAGATGTTCACAGAGAACAATGACACCCACTTTTCAGGAGTCTGCAGCTTCATGTGTGCATGTGAGGTATGTCCTGGTTTCCAGAGAGGGAATAAACTGATTGAAAGAAAGAGGAAGTCCAAATACTTAGGTACCTTCTTCCCAGAATTTTCTTTGCTGATTAAAGAAGTCATTAAAAAAATTTGCAGCCTTTTCTATAAAATAAAGTAAATGTGTGTTTTCATAATTTATGAATTTCATCAATTTTCTTCTTATTTCCTATTAATTTCCTGTTCTCTTTCCTCAGTTCTTGCATCTTCTTTTTTTTTTTAAATATCTTTTTGTTTTTAATGAGACCGTGTACACAATGTCTGCCACTCTGAATATGGTTAGTTCCCTTCTGCCTTCTTTTAGTCTCTCTCTAACACTGCATTTCTGGATATACTCTACTACTGGATAGTCTCTTAATTTGCCGTTAGTTTCTCCTTTGTTTGGAGAACTCAAGATATGTTAATTTGGGGATTTCCCTGGCGGTCCAGTGGTTACGACTCCATGTTTCCATTGCAGGGGGGCACGGGTTTGATCCCTGGTCAGGGAACTGAAATCCCAAAGCCTCATGGTGTGGCCAAGAAAAAAAAAAAAAAAAAAAAAAAAAAAAATATATATATATATGTGTTAATTTTTCTTAGAGAAAGTATAAAAGAAACTAGAAATTGTAAACCATTTCTCTAGTTTTCATTAGTTTTTGGATTTTGTTTTGTCATAATATGTAACAATTCATTACATATGCAATAGATTTCTCTTATGTACAAAATGTTTACCTTCAAAGAGCAGGACTTCACCTGCTCCATTACAGCCACAGTAGGAAGCCAGCTTTGTTTAAAACTCTGTATCAGTCTGGGACCAATCAGGAGAGAAAAACTGTACAGTAATTTGAACAGGGAAAGCTTAATATAAGGAATCGTTATCTACAGGGGAGTGGAGTGACTACGGATTTGCTAGTAAGAAGTAAAGAGAACTCTAAAGAATGTAGGAATAGCAGATATATAATAGCAGATATAGTATTACATGATAGTATATCTAATAGGCACCCCTCACCCCATGAACTGAGAAGCAGACCTTGTTGGAAAAGGCTTAGCCATAGCTACTGAATCACAGACAGGTTGCTGTGGTGCCACCTGAGGAACTTGCTGGACACCCGCCCTCTGGAGCTTATTGGAAATCAGCCCTCTAGCATGCTGGGGAAACTAGTTCACAGGAGGTGTCTTACTGCAGGCACTCTGCTACAAAACCACCTGAGGGAGCTGCTGGGAGCAGCTGCTGGCCACTGAGTGTTGTCGGCTGCTGTGCAGGGCAGCAGGACGGCACTGGGGAAGCCAGGCATCTGGCAGGACCCAGGAGAGGTGGCCTCAGAACCGGAAGAGACTTTCCTCCTGCGGTGCCTCTCCGGCGCCCTCTGCTGGCAAAGCTTCAGAGCCCGCTGGCAACTTATTTAAAGGGCTCAGATTCATTTTCATTAAAGCACTCAAATAGGGTGAATTTGGGGCTGAGAGAAAATAAGTCAATGACCGGCATAAAGTCCAACAGGTAAATAAATCCAGGCCTTTTATTCTTGCAAATCTAACCTTAGTTTCCTCCTTTTTAAACTGGTTGTGGTTGTGTTATTGTAAATTTGAAATTCCTTTTTTTCTTTAATAAATTTATTTATTTAATTTATATTTAATTTAATTAATTTTATTTATTTATTTTTGGCTGTGTTAGGGTCTTCATTGCTGCGCACAGGCTTTCTCTAGTTGCACGAACAGGGGTTACTCTTTGTTGGGGTGCGCAGGCTCTAGGTGCTCGGGCTTCCGTAGTTGTGGCTCCCAGGCTCACTAGTTGTGGCATGTGGGCTCTAGAGCGCAGACTCAGTAGTTGTGGTGCATGGGCTTAGTTGCTCCGTGGCATGTGGGATCTTCCCGGACCAGGGCTCGAACCCGTGTCCCTTGCATTGGCAGGCGGATTCTTAACCACTGCGCCACCAGGGAAGCCCCTGTGTTTTGTTTTTAAATTCCTCTTGGGTTGTTCAGACCAAACAGAAACCAAACAGAGCTTCCCTCTACCACCGGAGAAACCAGTGGCACGAGGGTGTCAGCCCATGGGTGGTGGCAGGCGTGTCTCTTTGGAAAAAGCAAGTAGATAGTTGAAACCAGAAGAGGAAAAAATGGCCAGCTTCTGGGAACAAAAATAAGGGATTGAGGGGAATTCCCTGGCGGTCCAGTGGTTAGGACTCCGCGCTTTCACCGCTGAGGGGCGATTGAATACTGAAGAGCAAACGTTCACAAAGACCTGTGATCTATGATCTGGAAAGATGCTCCTGGCAGGCTATAAACAACTGCAGTAGTTCCTCTTCTGGTTGGCCGAGTCAGACAGTTGGCTTAGGGTTTGGGGCCCCCCAGTGGGAGAAGCTTTATACTTTTTCTGCACAAGGCTTGTTTGTGTGCATTTCTGATTATAAAAGTAGTTCATCACCATTATAAGGTATTACAAAGGATAGAAAAGAGTTGAAGAAAAAAAAAGTTACTTGTAATCTTATCTGCTCCTTTTAATTGTCTATCACATTAGAAAAAATTAAGAAAAATAATACTGATAAAATTGTCCTTATTCTGTTCATAGTAGAACAAATTATAGTATATGCGTTCCAAAAAGAAATTTGGCAACATGTATCAGGAGCCTTTTTATTCCATTTGGAGAACATTTATTAAGGCAAATAATCTCAAATACAGCAATCTGTAAGCACGAAATTATTTTAGTGCTACTTTTGCTACTGAAAATTTGCAAATGACTAAAGTCAATGGGATATTAAGTAGGATATTAACATTAGTAAACTCATTTTTCACTAATAGGAGGACATGCTTAATTAAAATAAGAAAAGCAGAATTCAGAGGTTTAATGAACTATAGGTTCCCACGGTGAGCCACAGCCAACGCCCAGCTCTGCAGGAGACCCTCCAGCACTAGCAGAATCATAATACCATGTCACACCTGAAAAAAGTTAAAAAGATCCAGTGGTATGAGCAGCCTTTTGGGGAAAATAGGAGCCAAGAAGCAGAAGGTGAGCACCCTAGAGAAGTCCAAGCTGGACTGGGAGAGCTTCAAGGAGGAAGGGGGCATTGGCGAAGAACTAGCCATCCACAATCGAGGGAAGGAGGGGTACGTTGAAGGGAAAGCTTTGCTAGACCGAGTGGATCACAGGCAGTTTGAAATCGAGCGAGATCTCAGCCTGAGCAAAATGAAACCCTGATGTGATGAGGAGCCTACAGCAGCTTAATCCTGTTTACAACGTGAGCTTTTTGTGCGTCTGTGAAATGTTTCCCATTGACTGTTTCCCAGCAAGGTCTTTTTTTCTACATTGAATTTCTGTCTTTGTAAAAAAAAAAAAAAAGTTTAATGAACTATAAACTCAGTTTTGTTTTTAAATTGCCTACGAGGACTAGAGGAAAATATATCCAAAAAAGTAGTGACTCAAAAGTCTATTAGAAGTAACACCCACCACTTTTCATTTCTCTTCTTTTATGAACACAGTTTTCTGTAGACATGTGGAGAGAACAGTATACCTATAAGGAAGAAAAAAAAAATCATTCCTTATCTCTCTCCATGGAGAAACTACTGTTCATATTGTGGGCTATTTCCAGAATTTATGTCCAATATTTATGTATTTACAGTAAAGTTCATTGGTTTCTAGCAATTTGAAAGCTTTTTTTTTCTTTTCTTTTCTTTTTGCATCTGTTTCTTCTTGTGGAGAAAATTTAGACAATTTTAGCAAATTAAAAAATCCCGTTGAAATATGAGTTGAAACTAAGCCTGTAAATTAGCTGTGAAAATCCAACATCCTCAGGTTCATCTACTTAAATCTTTTTTGTTCCTCTCTTAAACATTTTTAATAAGATTATCCTTAGGAACTTTATAATTTAACAAAACTGGTATTGTGAATGGGAATGTTGTATCCAATATATTCATCTCACTTATTAGAGGTATTGATGATTGTGATGATCATTCTGAGCTGTCTTATGAATTCTCATCTGTTTCTGTTGATTCTTTGGGATTTTCTAGGTAAACAATTAAATGAACTGTGTGATGGTAACATTGTCCTCTCCTTTTCACTAGTTATGCAGCTCCCACGGTCCTCACCCGTGATCTCTCACTTTGTAAAACTGCATCAGAGATTTTGGGGTGACTCCTCATGCCCTGATGATTCTAGCAACACCGCCAAGTTTGTGCTAAGTGGCCCTGTTCCTTAACCATAGCTCTTTAGAGACCTGATCTAAGGTAGTTCAATTGTATTTTTCTCACCGGGACAAGGAATTCAAAACCTGGGACGCAGCAGCTGAAGCACTGTAATTGCAGCTCTAGAGAGAAAGTCACTGGCCTCTTGCTCAGGTAGCCCCAGTGGCACTGGTTTCTTCTCCTCAACTTCTTTTTGTTTTGTTTTGTTGGTAGAAAGGAAAGTTGCTTTTTTTTTAAAAAAAATTTTTCATTGGAGTAGTGTTGATTTACAATGTTGTGTTAGTTTCTGCTGTACAGCAGTGTGAATCAGTTATACATATACATAGATCCACTCTCTTTTAGATTCTTTTCCCATATAGGTCATTACAGAGTATTGAGTAGAGTTCCCTGTGCTATACAGCAGGTCCTTATTAGTTATCTGTTTTCTCCTCAACTTCTGTATCCTTCTACGAAAGCTGTTTGCTCTTTCCTTTCTCTCTTTGTGTGTCTGTGTGTTAAGCCGGAATCAGTTCCAACTGGTTGCCACCGAAAGGAGCTCTAATGCTTACGTCACCTGAAACGTGGTGGGTTTTCATGCAACATAACATGTCTCAGTTGAAATGTTCCTTTTCCTCTGAGCCAAGCAGCCCGAGGCGCTGTTCCAGCTCCACCACCCAAACCTTGCACAGTCACAGGCTCCGCATCCTGTTCTCTTCTCAGTGTAGACCCGACCCTACATTCAATCCAAGCCCCACCCACCCAGATGGTTCTGCCTTCCCCAAGCTCCCGTCTGTCCCAGGGCCCCAGGCCAGGGCAGTGTAGATTTCCTCCAGTGGCCCTTGACCTTTTAAATGTCCATTTGACTCAGGCAAGGGATCTACAAGCTTTATCCACAGGTGACACATGTAGGGCTGCCACCACTCACCATACCCACACTTCTGTGAATTCTGTTGCCCTTCCCGCTATGCTCCTTTTTTTTTTTTTTAATTTTTATTGAACTATAGCTGATTTACAGTGTTGTGTAGTTCCAAGTGTACAGCAAAGTGCTTCATATTCACATCTTTTTCAGATTCTTTTCCATTATAGGTTATTACAAGATACAGCTCCCTGCCCTTGTTGGCTCACGTTCTGCTCCTTGAAAGCATGTTTCTGTGAACTCCAGACTCAACAAGGGTCTGAGTTTCTTTTCAAAGTTCTCTCTGTTCTCTCCATCCTGCCGCATCCCCACCCTCCTCTAAATTCTAGCACATCCCTGTACACCTGTGCACAACTGTCATTAATGGTCGAACTCTTAGTTTACATGAAGAGTTCAGGGCGAAGTTCCACTTCCATGTAACGTAAAGAAAACTGGAAAGAGTATTGCTCTCAGCCTAACAACAAGAAAAGGCTGGGTTAACTACAAACTCATAACTTGCCTTGAACCCCTCAGAGAGTTGAGTTTGCAGGGTAACCGAGTAGCCTGAAATCTAAGGAATACAGGTCCCCTTCTGGAGGAGCCCAGGAGGAAGAAATACGAAGACTTGAGCTAAACTTTTGAACGAATCGCCATAGGCTGGAGTAGGCTAGCATAAAAGAATAAGGCCCGGGCTTCCCTGGTGGCGCAGTGGTTGAGAGTCCGCCTGCCGATGCAGGGGACACGGGTTCGTGCCCCGGTCCGGGAAGATCCCACGTGCCGCGGAGCGGCTGGGCCCGTGAGCCATGGCCGCTGAACCTGCGCGTCCGGAGCCTGTGCTCCGCAGCGGGAGAGGCCACAATAGTGAGAGGCCCTCATACCGCCGAAAAAAAACAGAGAATAAGGCCCTTGGGAACCACGGCAAGAGGCGGGGGTTCAGGTTCACCCCCACCTGCAGGCTCTTCTCCGTGGATCTCCACTGGGCTCCCTGAGAAAGCCTTTCTCAGGGTGCAGACCTGGAGGAGGGAAGCAGCTGGTGCTGTAGAAAAGATGTGACACCTGGCCCGCATCTTCTCCCAGGCGGACAGACGCAGAAAGGGAGAGGCCAGCAAACACTTTAGCCCCCATGGCACAGGCGAAGACCCACTGGGGCTGGTGGAAGGGTCAAAGAAAACCACTTTGCCCTGTGAGAGAGTCAGGAAACAGTCCCAGACCCGGGCCATTAGAAGTTTCCAGCTGCTGGGGAAAGGGCAGGCAGGAATCTTTCCCCCAGGAGACGGGCCAAAGAAATAAGGCAAAGTTCAACTGCGATGGGGAGGCAGGGGAGGATCACTGAGAAAGGCCCATCTCCAAGACCCAGGGACACAGGTCTTAGCCTAAGACAGCCTGGACCAAGGCGACAACCCCCATCCTCCTTTCCAGCAAGCTAGCAAGCGCCACGTATCAAGAACAATCCATCTACCACTGCAAGAGGGTAAGAGCATGGGCAACGGGGTCTGTTGCAGCCTGAGGGTGCAAGCCCTACTCTAAGCGCTGGCTCACCACAGGAGTAATTGGAAGTCTGTGGTCCACTGCAAGTAACCATAGACACAGCACCACCCAGACCCAACTACACTCCTCGCTAGACGGATTCAAACCCCTACACGAATGGCCTCACAGAAGAAGAGTTATAGCCACTTCTGGTATCAATACAGGTTTCCCCACTTTTTGCTTTACGCCACCTTGCTTTTACAAAAATCAGCTCCATTAGTACCTGTTTTTGCTAACTGAAAGAAATCTGAAGAGTATGCTCGCTTTTATGAAAAAACGTGAAGAGGGAAAATAGCGTCCAGCATTTGTTTTGCTGTTATAGAGGCAGCACACACCCCGAGCAATGGGAGTGGCACGACCACGCTCCTTCCCCGGGAGCTGCACCCGGCATCCGGCCGCCATAGCTCTGAACTGTGTCTGTAAGCATCTGTGCTTTTCTGGATTTATTGGTGCATCCCTTAGCAAGATGTGTCCTGTATGGTCAGGCCACTCAAGATGGCTGTTCTCCTGCTCTCTGTCAGTCCCCTGCCCGACCAGGGCCTGCTTCACCTACTACACCTGCTCACAGGGCTGACCTTCCTACTACCTGCCCCAGGCCCAGCTGGTGATTGTTCTTATCAAAGGGGCGGTGAGGGGCGTGCCCCTCTACTGGTTTCCCTGGTAACTAATGACCTGACGTCAATTCCCCTATAACTGGTAATTTCCCCTTCCCTGCCAGGAGCGAAGACTGAAGAGTGCCGCCATGTCCTGCCCAGTCAGCCTCACACGGTGGGGTGTCTCCCAGGGACCTTGCTTCAGACATGTAAGCTCCCCCACCCATTAAACCACTGATGTCTCTGTCGCCGACTCCGGGCTCTTTCTTTGGTCTTGAAGCTGGGCAAGCGCAGGCCTTGTAGGCCTGCGGGGTGCAGCCCAACAATTGGCCAGGAGACCAAGGAAACTCCCGTTGAGTCCTGAGATGCCGGGAAATACAGGACGGGAATGGAAACTTGCGGGGGCTGTCCACTAACACAGTAGGGCCCCAAAGTTGCAGGGGTAATCCCGAAAGTTCAGGGGAAATCCCAGGGTGGCTCTCCTTGCTGAATGGCAGCTTCCCAGAGACCTGGAGAACAATGGCCTCTATTGGCTGTACTGTTGTATCAAAGTGAGCCTTTTGTCATTGGTTAAGCTAGCTCTCTAGAAGGAATTGGTATTTCTCTTGTGCGTTTGAGATGTAAATGATCTATCTGACCTCTCTGGAACTTTAATCTTATGTGATCTTTAAGAGTAAAGGAGGGGCTTCCCTGGTGGCGCAGTGGTTGAGAGTCCGCCTGCCGATGCAGGGGACGCGGGGTTTGTGCCCCGGTCCGGAGCGGCTGGGTCCGGAGCGGCTGAGCCCGTGAGCCATGGCCGCTGAGCCTGCGCGTCTGACAGGCTCCGCAATGGGAGAGGCCCGCGTACCGCAAAAAAAAAAAAAAA
>NC_041228.1:65837298-65846436 GCF_002837175.3 Physeter macrocephalus | reverse complement strand
GGAGCCTGGGCTCCGCAACGGGAGAGGCCACAACAGTGAGAGGCCCGCATACCACAAAAAAAAAAAAAAAAAAAAAAAGTCACTCCAGGGACTTCCCTGGTGGCGCAGTGGTTAAGAATCCACCTGCCAATGCAGGGGACACGGGTTCGAACCCCGGTCCGGGAAGATCCAGCGTGCCGCGGAGCGGTTGGGCCCGTGAGCCATGGCCGCTGAGCCTGCGCTCTAGAGCCCGCGAGCCACAACTACTGAAGCCCGTGCGCCACAACTGCTGAGCCCACATGCCTAGAGCCCACGCTCTGCAACAAGAGAAGCCACCGCAATGAGCGGCCCGCGCACCGCAATGAAGTGTAGCCCCGGCTCACCACAACTAGAGGAAGCCAGAGTGCAGCAACGAAGACCCAGCAACACAGCCATAAATAAATAAATGAATAAATTTGTTTGTTTATTTATTTATTTAAGACACTTTCTTACATTATTGAAAAGTTGAGTTTCCTGGACTGTGTTGCAGACCGGGATGAAGACCACGGTAGGGTGTGGTGTTATCTCAGAATGTGGTTACTGCTTGTCTTTTGCTTAATGGCCATGGTCTCCCCTGTGCCGGGCCTGTTAGATGTCTTGCACCTTGTTCCTAGGCTGAGGGAAGGCCTCCATCTGAGGACTGAGCAGCAACACTGGCCTGGCTGCAGCGTGAGTCTAACTGCTGGGTCTGCAGGGCGATGCTACTGTCGTCCGCCCCTGGACCTCCGTGCAGAATGGACCCGGCTGCTGTGACCATGCGGGGACCACTGACCATGGGGGGAGAAGCCTCACCACCTCCCTGTCCCACATGCCGGTGCCTTAGAAGGACCCCCATTGGTAAATGTTAACCGTACGACTGACTGCCCGTGAACCCACACGGGCTATGCTACGTGGAGTGGACTAGGCTGGCTTCTGGACACGCAAGTCCGACCAGTGAGATTACTGTCTTTGTCTGGAAAGACCTAACGCGTCCACCCCTAATGGCACTCAACATAACGTGGGGTGATAGATCTGTACTGTGGCTGCTGACTCCCGGCTAGGCCACCAGAATGTTTCTCTCAGTGCTGGGCCTTCCCCTCCCCAAGGAGGTGGCTCTGGTTTTATGAAGACCGGGGAGGGCCTTGCCTTTCTTATAACCAGACAGGGCACTGCTGCTGTTGACTCCCTTTCCTCTGACCCAGTGAGCGCTCGGCTCCAGAAGTAGCCCACAGCCTGGCAAATGACTGTTCTGAGCATACTAGGTACCGTTCCCTTGGTACTCCTTGGCTGCTGCTGTCTGTATTGTATTTGTGGTATCTGGTCGCAGTGCCCTACGTACCTGACTCCAGGGATATCACAGAAGAGGGGTGGACCAAGATCCTAAGATCGTACCGTGCCGTGCAGGGCACGTAGGGGTGGAGTGTGTGGCCAGGCCACTCAGGATGGCTGTTCTGCTCTCTGTCCATCCCCTGCCCGACCAGTGCCTGCTTCACCTACACCTGCTCACGGGACTGACCTTCCTACTACTTGCCGCAGGCCCCAGCTGGTGACTGTTCTTATCAAAGGAGCGGCGAGGGGCGTGCCCCTCTACTGGTTTCCCTGGTAACTAATTAGCCCACCTGACGTCGATTCCCCTGTAATTGGTAATCTCCCCCCTCCGCCACACCCCCGGAGCGAAGACTGCCGCCATGTCCTATCCGCTGGCAGCTGCACACGGTGTGTGCTGCTCCAAGACCTTGCTTCAGACGTGTAAGCACCCCCACCCATTAAACTACGGACGTCTCTGCTGCTGACTCCGGGCTCTTTCTTTGATCTTGAAGCTGGGCAAGCGCAGGCCTTGGAGGCCTGCGGGGTGCAGCCCAACATGTCCTAAGGTAATTGCTTCTTCACTGTGCCATTTCAGATTACCAAAGTTGCATAGGAATGCTCTTTCTGATAGCTGGGGAAACCTGTGCCGTTTACCCAGACTTACACATATTGTCTGACATTCAATCAAACCTTCTGAGGGAGCTCCCCGGCGGTCCAGTGGTTAGGACTCGGCGCTTTCACTGCCGTGGCCTGGGTTTGATCCCTGGTCAGGGAACTGAGATCCTACAAACCACGTGGTGCAGCCACAATGTAAGAAAAAAAAAATTCTGAGACACACAGGAATGCCTTACAAAATAAAAAAGAGAATGCGCTTGCCACCTCATTGGCTGTGTCCCTGGTGCCCTATTCATCTGCTGCAGCAACAGTAGTACCACATCCAGCACAGGAGCTGGGAGCCAGAAGTCAAGTCGGTTAAATCTAGGATAGTCTGTGGTTGTTCTCCAGGCTGCATCACCAGGGGCCACGCTGGTGAATTACAGGGACTATATCCCGCATCCTTTAGGTCTTTGATAGCGGTGCTCATCTGTACCATCCCTCCTCACCCCAAATCAATATTGTTTTTGATTTACTGCCTTGACTGGAAGTCGGTTTTGAAGTTTCCACTGTGCTTTCTCTATAGTCTAGAAGCCCAATACGGGGGTTATTCCATCTGCCAAGTATGTAAATTTCTCTTGTACACTTGGGGAACCGGGGGCGGGAAATGCCCCCTGGGAGGTCCATGGAACCAATGGGCCCACTGTGAGTGAGACTTCGGCCAGGACTCCATGGACTAGCTGGTCAGTTGGACAGAGGTTCAGGATGATGCTTGTATTCGCATGTCAATGTCAACTCAGATCCTGTGCCCATAATCCTCCAAGTGTCTGCTGCTTCCCCTTCCCCCAGTGTAGAGTCACCAAGTTAATGTCTGTAGCTCCCTTGGGGGAATCCTGGGGAATCATCATGATAAAGATCCTGGCCATGGTGTGGCAGGGTTCTTATTCCTAACAACCTGGCCATCTGTTCAGTCAATGGTTTTTTTTTTTTTTTTAACATCTTTATTGGAGTATAATTGCTTTACAATGTGTGTTAGTTTCTGCTTTACAACAAAGTGAATCAGTTATACATATACATATGTTCCCATATCTCTTCCCTCTTGCGTCTCCCTCAGGGGTGATCTCCCTGTGCTATGCGGCAGCTTCCCACTAGCTATGTAATTTACATTTGGTAGTGTATATATGTCCATGCCACACTCTCACTTCGTCACAGCTTACCCTTCCCCCTCCCCATATCCTCAAGTCCATGCTCCAGTAGGTCTGTGTTTTATCCCCATCCTACCCCTCGTCTCTTCATGATATATTTTTTTCCTAGATTCCATATATATGTGTTAGCATACGGTATTTGTTTTTCTCCTTCTGACTTACTTCACTCTGTATGACAGACTCCAGGTCTATCCACCTCATTACAAATAACTCAGTTTCATTTCTTTTCATGGCTGAGTAATAGTCCATTGTATATATGTGCCACATCTTCTTTATCCATTCATCTGTTGATGGACACCTAGGTTGCTTCCATGTCCTGGCTATCGGAAATAGAGCTGCAATGAACATTTTGGTACATGACTCTTTTTGAATTATGGTTTTCTCAGGGTATATGCCCAGTAGTGGGATTGCGGGGTCGTATGGTAGTTCTATTTGTAGTTTTTTAAGGAACCTCCATACTGTTCTCCATAGTGGCTGTATCAATTTACATTCCCACCAGCAGTGCAAGAGGGTCCCCTTTTCTCCACACCCTCTCCAGCATTTATTGTTTCTAGAGGTTTTGATGATGGCCATTCTGACCGGTGTGAGATGATATCTCATTGTAGTTTTGATTTGCATTTCTCTGATGATTAATGACGTTGAGCATTCTTTCATGTGTTTGTTGGCAATCTGTATATCTTCTTTGGAGAAATGTCTATTTAGGTCTTCTGCCCATTTTTGGATTGGGTTGTTTGTTTTCTTCTTATTGAGCTGCATGAGTTGCTTATAAATTTTGGAGATTAATCCTTTGTCAGTTGCTTCATGTGCAACTATTTTCTCCCATTCTGAGGGTTGTCTTTTGGTCTTGTTTATGGTATCCTTTGCTGTGCAAAAGCTTTTAAGTTTCATTAGGTCCCATTTGTTTATTTTTGTTTTTATTTCCATTTCTCTGGGAGGTGGGTCAAAAAGGATCTTGCTGCTGTGATTTATGGCATAGAGTGTTCTGCCTATGTTTTCCTCTAAGAGTTTGATAGTGTCTGGCCTTACATGTAGGTCTTCAACCCGTTTTGAGTTTATTTTTGTGTATGGTGTTAGGGAGTGTTCTAATTTCATACTCTTACACGTACCTGTCCAGTTTTCCCAGCACCACTTAATGAAGAGGGTGTCTTTTCTCCACTGTATATTCTTGCCTCCTTTATCAAAGACAGGGTGACCATATGTGTGTGGGTTTATCTCTGGGCTTTCTATCCTGTTCCATTGATCTAAGATTGCTTTTGCTATTTGGGGTCTTTTGTGTTTCCATACAAATTGTGAAATTTTTTTTTCTAGTTCTGTAAAAAATGCTAGTGGTAGTTTGATAGGGATTGCATTGAATCTGTAGATTGCTTTGGGTAGTAGAGTCATTTTCACAATGTTGATTCTTCCAATCCAAGAACATGGTATATTTCTCCACCTATTTGTATCATCTTTAATTTCTTTCATCAGTGTCTTATAGTTTTCTGCATACAAGTTTTTTGTCTCCTTAGGTAGGTTTATTCCTAGATATTTTATTCTTTTTGTTGCAATGGTAAATGGGAGTGTTTTCTTAATTTCACTCTCAGATTTTTCATCATTAGTGTATAAGAATGCCAGAGATTTCTGTGCATTAATTTTGTATCCTGCTACTTTGCCAAATTCATTGATTAGCTCTAGTAGTTTTCTGGTAGCATCCTTAGGATTCTCTATGTATAATATCATGTCATCTGCAAATAGTGACAGCTTTACTTCTTCTTTTCCTATTTGGATTCCTTTTATTTCTTTTTCTTCTCTGATTGCTGTGGCTAGTACTTCCAAAACTATGTTGAATAAGAGTGGTGAGAGTGGGCAACCTTGTCTTGTTCCTGATCTTAGTGGAAATGGTTTCAGTTTTTCACCATTGAGAACAATGCTGGCTGTGGGTTTGTCATATATGGCCTTTATTATGTTGTGGAAAGTTCCCTCTTTGCCTACTTTCTGCAGGGTTTTTATCATAAATGGGTGTTGAATTTTGTCAAAAGCTTTCTGTGCATCTATTGAGATGATCATATGGTTTTTCTCCTTCAGTTTGTTGCTATGGTGTATCACGTTGATTGATTTGCGTATACTGAAGAATCCTTGCATTCCTGGAATAAACCCCACTTGATCATGGTGTATGATCCTTTTAATGTGCTGTTGGATTCTGTTTGCTAGTATTTTGTTGAGGATTTTTGCATCTATGTTCATCAGAGATAATTGGCCTGTAGTTTTCTTTCTTTGTGACGCCTTTGTCTGGTTTCGGTATCAGGGTGATGGTGGCCTCATAGAATGAGTTTGGGAGTGTTCCTCCCTCTGCTATCTTTTGGAAGAGTTTGAGAAGGATAGGTGTTAGCTCTTCTCTAAATGTTTGATAGAATTCGCCTGTGAAGCCATCTGGTCCTGGGCTTTTGTTTGTTGGAAGATTTTTAATCACAGTTTCAATTTCAGTGCTTGTGATTGGTCTGTTCATATTTTCTATTTCTTCCTGGTTCAGTCTCGGCAGCTTGTGCATTTCTAAGAATTTGTCCATTTCTGCCAGGATGTCCATTTTATTGGCATACAGCTGCTTGTAGTAATCTCTAATAATCTTTTGTATTTCTGCAGTGTCAGTTGTTACATCTCCTTTTTCATTTCTAATTCTATTGATTTGAGTCTTCTCCCTTTTATTCTTGATGAGTCTGGCTAATGGTTTATCAATTTTATTTATCTTCTCAAAGAACCAGCTTTTTTGTATTGTTTAGCCTCCATGTTGTATTTTTTACAGCTCTTTTCCTGTAATTGATATCTAGTCTCATAGCGTTGTGGTCGGAAAAGATACTTGATACGCTTTCCATTTTCTTAAATTTACCAAGGCTAGATTTGTGACCCAAAATTTGATCTATCCTGGAGAATGTTCCATGAGCAATTGAGAAAAATGTGTATTCTGTTGTTTTTGGATGGAATGTCCTATAAATATCAATTAAGTCCATCTTGTGTAATGTATCATTTAAAGCTTGTGTTTCCTTATTTATTTTCATTTTGGATGATCTGTCCATTGGTGAAAGTGGGGTGTTAAAGTCCCCTACTATGATTGTGTTACTGTCGATTTCCCCTTTTATAGCTGTTTGTATTTGCCTTATGTATTGAGGTGCTCCTATGTTGGGTGCATAAATATTTACAATTGTTATATCTTCTTCATGGATCGAACCTTGTATTGTTTAGTCCATGTGTTTTTATTTTTTACAGATCTTTTCCTGTAATTGATATCTAGTCTCATAGCGTTGTGGTCGGAAAAGATACTTGATATGCTTTCCATTTTCTTAAATTTACCAAGGCTAGATTTGTGACCCAGAATTTGAAACTTCCCTCTTAGAACTTCTTTTGCTGCATCCCATAGGTTTTGGGTTGCTGTGTCTCCATTGTCATTTGTTTCTAGGTATTTTTTATTTCCTTTTTGATTCCTTCAGTGATCACTTCGTTATTAAGTATTGTATTGTTTAGCCTCCATGTGTTATTTTTTTACCCTTTTTTTCTCTGTAATTTATTTCTAATCTCATCGCGTTGTGGTTGGAAAAGATGCTTGATATGATTTCAATTTTCTTAAATTTACTGAGGCTTGATTTGTGACCAAGATGTGATCTATCCTTGAGAATGTTCCATGTGCACTTGAGAAGAAAGTGTAACCTGCTGTTTTCAGACGGAATGTCCTATAGATATCACTTAAATCTATCTGGTCTATTGTGTCATTTAAAGCTTGCGTTTCCCTATTAATTTTCTGTCTGGATGATCTGTCCGTTGGCGTAAGTAAGGTGTTAAAGTCCCCCGAATGTCCTATAAATATCAATTAAGTCCATCTTGTTTAATATATCATTTAAAACTTGTGTTTCTTTATTTATTTTCATTTTGGATGATGTGTCCATTGGTGAAAGTGCGGTGTTAAAGTCCCCTACCATGATTGTGTTACTGTCGATTTCCCCTGTCAGTGGGTTTTAGATTTGAAAATTGGCTCAAGTCTGAGAACTGAACAAGGGACCATGACTTCTTATGGAGGAGACTGCATTCAGGCTACTGCTCTCCATTCTTTCCTGTTTTGATTATAGATGTTAAGTCAATAGCTCTTAGTAGGGAAGAGTGGGTCCCCTCTGCAAGCCCAGAGATTTGGGGGCTTCAAAATCAGCAGCAACCATCTAGATGTCTCTACCCACATTTCAGGGTCCCAGGTTTTCCTACCAGGGCCCTGCCTTTTGTGTAACAAACCTGCCTTAATCGAGCATTTGAAAACTCTAATAATAAGCTCTTTAGCCTGCCACTCAGCTGTGTCTGCTCTTCCATTGCAGGAGAGGTTCTCTGGGTGCTGCTACAGAGGGTCTGTAGTCTTATTTAGTGTTAATTACCCCTAAACGGCCCTCATCAGCCTCATTATCCCTCTGCAGGGCAGCAATCCAACTTGGCAGTGACCAGCCTTCTCCACGGTCTTTGTAGGCATCCTGTCACCCCCAAATCTTTTGAATGCCTTGCATTACCCCACCTGCTGTAGCCTTCCCCTTCACTGGCATGCCTTCCTAGGTCCCCACCAGTGAAATCTTCAGCACCTGAGCCACCACCTTGTGCCAAGGACTGTCTGTGTCATACTTGCTGACCAAGATGATGTCATCTTCTACTGGCCTTGAGTGACCCTCTCCCACGTCCTCATCTCTCTGCCCGCTTTCTTAGGTCACTTATGTTAGTCTGCACCCTCCAAGAAGCAGTCGCCGAGATGCCATTGGATGTGCGAGAGATTTATTAGGTGAGATGCTTGTGAGGGAAAGTAGGGAGGAATCCAGAGCAGGCCAAAGGAAGGAAGATTCCTTAGAGTGCAGCAGAATTCTAAGAAAGCTTGGCACAGCGGACCTGAGGGGTGTGTGTTCACGGCTGCTGCAGTGTGTTTCGCATCCCGGCTTGATGGAGTGTGGTGATTCTTGGCTCTGTACTCATGTTTTAGAGAGAGGCACTAAAAGATGTTTGGAAGCTTAGTGTACGTGGGCAGGATCGCCAATTGTGGGCTTCGCTGTAAGGTGACCTGGGAGTTTTCATGGGCACCTGGAGGTGTTAGTCTCTGTGTGTCTTGCCTTTGCAGCTACTCAGACTCCCTGGTGAAGACTCTTAGGCAACCAGCCAGGAGAGTGTGTTCAGGAAGCTAATTTGGTGAACATTCTAACTGAACGTTAGAACATTCGAACATTCGAACATTCATCTAATAATATCCTGTTTTCAGTATGGTACCACCCTCTGACCCCCAGTAAACTTTTCTGGAGAGTACACCTTAATTCTGCTGCCCAGGTTGGGAAGGTTGTTTGCTTGGAGTGGATCTGCCAGCTTCTTCACTAGGCTTCTCATGCCCACATCCAAAGACACCTGCTCGTTTCCGAGTCTTTGAGAAATTCCACAGTGAAACTTTGCTTCTTGCCATTACTCACTTTGGCTCAGCACTCAGCTTTGTCAGGTCTACAAAATGAGTTAGCACCCTTCCATTTGCTTTCAACTGCCAAACCTTTGTTGGAGTAGTTTCTATTCCTATTATCCTTGTCCTTGTGGGTTCGTGTTTTTGTAGAAAGGCCTTTACTGTTTTAGTGGGATTTGGGAGGGACCTGAAGTGAAGTCATGGGTCCAATCCTCCATTTTTAATTGGTGTCTTCAATAGCCTATTAGCTGGCTTCCGTACAGACTTTTCTCCATGCAGTAGCCAGTCTTTTTTTACTTTTTTTTTTTTTTGCAGTACGCGGGCCTCTCACTGTTGTGGCCTCTCCCGTCGCGGAGCACAGGCTCCGGACGCGCAGGCTCAGCGGCCATGGCTCACGGGCCCAGCCGCTCTGCGGCACGTGGGATCTTCCCGGACCGGGGCACGAACCTGTGTCCCCTGCATCGGCAGGCATCGGCAGGCGGACTCTCAACCACTGCGCCACCAGGGAAGCCCGAGTGTATATATATATATATATATATATATATATATTTTTTTTTTTTTTTGTGGTATGCGGGCCTCCCTCTGCTGCGGCCTCTCCCGTTG
>NC_041228.1:65800277-65836874 GCF_002837175.3 Physeter macrocephalus | reverse complement strand
CAGCGGCCACGGCTCACGGGCCCAGCCGCTCCGCGGCACGTGGGATCCTCCCAGACCGGGGCGCGAACCCGGTTCCCCTGCATCGGCAGGCGGACGCGCAACCACTGCGCCACCAGGGAAGTCCCCCGAGTATATATTTTAATACCTTTTTCTCCCTAAATAATCCAGGGAGAGACAATAGGAAGTCATGATTCTAGATAAGCCACCAGGGAAGCCCAGTAGCCAGTCTTTTAAAAACACAAATTAGATCACATTACTCCCTTGCTGAAAACTCTCCAATGGTTTCTCAATACACAGAATAAAATCTAAATTCCTTGCCTTGGCCTATAAGATCGTAAATAATCCAGCCCCTGGCTTCTTCTTGGTACTCATCTCCTACCTCTCACCCCATCAGTTACCTTCTCCAGCCACACTGACTTTCTTGCTGTCCTTCAGACATCAAAGCTGGTTTCTATCTCATAACCTTTGTATTTGCTGTTTGATCTACCTGAAACATATTTTCCCCCCCAGATTCTTACAAGTCATGCTTCCTCACTTTCTGATCTCTGACCGAATGATTACAGGGTCAGTTTATCAAAAGGACATAAAACTTTTATGTATATATTGCACCTAATAACGTTTCAAAATACAAAAGCCAAGATGGTATAATTAAATGGAGAGACAAATGTACAATCATAGCTGGAGACCTTAACACTTTTCTCTTACTGATAGATAACTAGATAAAAAATTAGTAAGGGACCACTTACATGCTGTTCACAGGGTTTAAAGTAAAAGGATGAATAAAGATATAGCATGCAAAACGAATCCAGCATTAACATGCTTATATATCAGATAAAGAAAATAAGATTACTAGAGATAAAACAGGGCATTACATGACAATAAAAGGGCCAGTTCATCTTGAAGAAATGATTATGTGCCTCATAACACCACTTCTGACTACAAGAAGACAAAATTGAGAGAACTAAGAGGAAAAAGAAAAACTCAAAGCCATCATTGGAGACTTTGACAGGATAAGTAGATGAAATGTGTGGGATGTTGCTAAAAGCAGTAAACAGAAGAACGTTTATAATCTTGAAATACATGTATTAGAGAAAAAAAGGTTGAAAATTGATAAGCTGTTCATACATCCTTAAGAAGTTAGAAAAGAAAAACTTGCCAAAATAAATAAAGAATAAGCACGAGCACAAAAAAGGTTCAAATATGCAGTAAGTGGAATAAGAAGACATCTCAAAGAATGCTATGGATTTAAAGAGGAGGACATTTTAAACAATTTGCCAGAAAACTCCAGGCACATGGCTTCAGTGATGAGTACTACTCAAAATTCAAAAAATACCAATCTCACCAAATTTATACAGGCCTTCGCTTTGGAGGTCAGAGAATTTACACTCCCACTGAAGTCCACGGAAGTATTCATGGCTCTACAAAACTTAACTTTTTGCCAAATGGATGAATGAAAAAGTTCCGTATTGGTTTAGTTTGCATTTTATTGATCACTAGTGATTGTGAGCATCTTTTAATATTTAGCAGCCATTTTTCACTCAATGTGTTCATAATCTTTACTTACTGCCTATTATTTTTCTCATTTATTTTTGTAAACTTTATGTTCTTAACATTGGTTTGTTTCCCGTTACACTTTCTGTGTCTTCAGTTTAACTTTTTTGATAGAATATGAAATTTTTATAAACGTATTCTTAATAATTTGTTTTGTCTTTTAAAGAATGACTTCACTTTTCCAACAATGTAAACATGTATTCTTCTAATTTTATATTTTATTATGTTTACACCCTTGATCCAGGTGAAATTTGTTAATATTGTTGAGGTAGGGAGTTAACTTTTCTCCAAATGTGGCCAACTGTCTCAACACCATTTTTTTTTTTTTTTTTTTTAGAACAGAGACTCCTACTGATAAGAAATGGCATCTCTATCATATATTTACCTACATACAGCGACCTGTCTCTGGGCTCTATACTGTTCGTCTGATTTAGCCATTCCTATGTAAGTACTCTATAGTACTCACCAGTATGTTATAAAATGTTTTTAGAAATCTTTTTTCTTCTATAACATTTCCATTATTGTACATCTTATCTTCCAAATGCATCCTACTTTTTGGATTTGCACTGGAATTGTAATAATGCGGGGGCAGGAAGTGATGTATAATACTGGGCTTTCCTTTTCTAGGTTAATGGCATGCCTCCCCTTTTCCAGGTCTTTTTCATCTTTTTATAAAACTTTGCAGTTTCTTCACAAACGTCTTTCACACACTTCATGTTAGGTGTAATCTACTTTATAATCACTGTTTACTGGTTATTGTAAATGGGGATTTAAAAAAAATTGGTTATTAGTGTGAATGGAAAGTTTTTACTCATTCCAAGAGCTGGTTGGTAGATTCATCTGGGCTTTCCCTATAGATGGTCAGATTGGCTGAAAATGTTCTACCCCTTCTATTCCACTCGTGATGCCTAAATTCTTAGCATGGGTAGTGGGCCCCCTTAGTTTGTTCTGATTTTAATTCTTTTAATATCTCACCGTGAAGTAAGATGTATCACAGTGGGATTGTATCCGATAACTTCAAATAACTTTGGGACATTTACTTTGCCTAGAGGTTTTCCTTTTCCTTGAGGTTTTCTCATGAATGTGGGCTGCAATTTATCCTATGCAAATTTATCAAACAGCATCTATTAAGTTAATCATGTTTTTTTCTTCTTTTACTTTGCTAATGTAGTTAGTAGCATAGGTTTTTCTGAAGACTCATTTTGTTTCTGGTATACTTTAAAAATGGTATAGTATTGTATTTACTATAATATGTCATGTAGTTTATGACCTGGGTTTTAAGTATTATACTTGCATTGCTTATCAACTATTAACCAACCAATCTATTCAAACCCTCCTGATGATTCTAATGCATAAAGTATAACCTCAGTAAGCCAGCTGTTAGTCCACATGTTCTCGTACATGTTTTTGGAGAAGCGGCGGTGAGCAGTGGTAGCCTCGTTTAGGACTCACTTAGATTTGGCCTGTATTTGCCACGGAGTTGTCAGATAACCGTAAGCAGGACAAACCCCTCTTGGCTTCAAACTGAAAATCTAGAAAATGGGTCACTGAGAGGATAAACGTTAACAGGCTGGGAACAGTGTCAACTACTGTATAAACGTTGGAAATTATTAAGTTACACGTCAGATAATTTTATATTTAACTGCAATTATGAATGAAGATACAGTATAACCACATGAAAATCTCCAAAGCCATGTAAAACCCGAAGGCATTAAAATTTATTAAATGATGCAATAACAACAGAATTCTTTATTTACAATAGCATTATTTAACATCAAATAAGCAAATAGCATCAGCAAAGCAATATTAACTTGCATAAATGTATTTAAAATTTCTCTGAATATATCTACCTTTTGCATAAACTGCTCACACTAGAAATACAAACATCAATGCAGGTGAACAAAGTGATGTTCGGAGTCAACTCCATTTTGAAAATAAATCACAACCTGAAACACTGTAAGCTTTCTCCTGAAGAACCGTAGTTAATATATTGCTTAATTTTACCCTTGTATAATCTTTTCATATACACACATCTCAGATGCAACTTCATGAGGAACTGTACAAATAAAACCCACAAATGGCATAAGAAAAAAAAAAAGACAGTTAAATGTTTGAAGAAATGTATCATCATCACCATTCGACAACATAAAGGTTAAGTGATGATGCACTTATTCAAAAAATTGTACACAGTTCACTATACAAATATAATACATCGGACAGCTATGTAGGAATATACAAGACTTAAAAACAGATCTAAGGCATTATGCTAGATTTTAGCATTTTGAGGTTCTTGCACATAGCTTTTACCTGTAGTAAGAAACTTAAAAGATTTCGTTTTAGTCTATAAAGAAACACCAGGGAGAAAATTCTAATTAAAATCGAAGCCACTACAGTAATTTTCTTTTGTGCAGAGAATGCTTTGCTCTTAGGCAGCATACTACCATACAAATACTAGAAAATTTTAAATTCACACCAACAATTAATGGCTTAAGTTGCATTTCAAAATTGATTGTGTATCTTTGGGTTCTGCAAGGGGATCTGTGCCACCCATTTCATGTGTTAAGCCCATAGGAACTCCGTTTTTAAACACATTAAAAACTGCATTATATAAACTGCAAAAACATTGCTTTCAATTGTTACAGGCCGTAAGAGATACACGTGGGAGGGGGCATTTTCATCTTTGAGTTCAACAAATTCATTGCAGGAAAACAGCTCACTTCACTTTTTCAACTTACCACATCACATGAACACGTAGATGAGTTTCACAACCAAGTTAATGTATGTATACTTTTCACATTTGTGTTTTTCACATTTAGTAATATAAGTAAAACACTGATTATTTGTTCTATTAAAACAAAAACCAAGTACTCAAGTCTTAACAAGTTTACTGTATACAGCATGAGAAATACTGATCATGAAGGGACTGATTTGGCTTTTGCTTCTATCATGATCAATGTGATCAGAGGATTCCTTCACTGACTTTTCTTTTCTTAATTAGATGTAAAATCCACGACCTGATCTGAGCCATAAGAGAACTGATCATCTCTTTTCCTTCGAAACGGTAATGATCATGAATTATTCCAAATTACCAGTATCACAGGTTTGCAGATTTGTCTGAATTGGGACTGAGAGTAGACCACAGTGGGAGGAGGAATAAACAAGAAAAGGTACACAGGTATTTTTGGACAGTGTTCTAGTGAAAAGGGACTTAAAACTCAAAACAAACAAATCCAGCTTAAACTCCATTTCTCTTCTGTGCCGTGTGAAGTTAAATTCACGCGTTTCTAAAGATCAACTTGGAACTGGTCACGTTACACCGTGTATGACATAAGCCTTGTGGTGCCAGTGAGGACACGGAGTTCAGGGCCAACATCTGCCCGTGTTTTTCTGTCACAGTTGGGCGACCCAATGGTTCGGTTGAGAAAAGCAGAGCCTTTCAAGAGGGACATGTGAACTGGTGGCCCCCAAGAAGTGCTGTTCCTCGGCCACCTCCCTGTAGTGAGACCCCCTCAAGTGGAAAAAAGTAGCGAAATGCAAATTTTCCGAAAATTTCTTTAGTGTGGAGCCACCCTTTCAGACTGTCTACTTACCATTCATCTTTGGGCTATATCTCTTTCTATACTTCCATAATCTGTACATATAGAGAGAGATAGATATACGTATAAATAGGGGTAGTGCGTATATTTTTCACCCTGCCACAAATAAGGAATCAAATTTCAAGGAAAAACCTCTCTGTTCCTAAAAAGCCTGGCTAATGAGATATAAAATGCTTTGCTTTTTAGACATCAAAAAGACATCATTCTGAAATTTAGGTAAGAAAGTATGTGTATTAGGGGTTGGGGAGAAATTGCTCAAAAAAGGTCACCAGTTTCTTGGTATTACAGTTGTCTGAAACTGATGCCAATTAAGAAAAGATTGTTCCCCTACCAGAGTGGGCAAGAAAAACAACCAGAAAAGTGGCCTGCTTAGTAACACGTAGTCTTCCTAAGGTTCGTTAAGAAAGAATATAAACATATAAAAATCAAGAATCGGCTTCTACAGCGGCTGCATATCATATAGATTAGATAAATGACTTATGAGCAGAATCACAAGGTTTAGAAAATAAAAAGTCTTAAGTCTACAAATTAGGTCTAATCGAGGCCGTGACAGCCTTTACAAAACACCTTTAGGAGACATTGCTATGAAGATATCTAATTTTAATACTGAAGTACCTCATTTTGGAGTCAATTCCACAATATGTATACCTCACAAAAATTATACAATTAAAACACTTAAGTTCTCAACTTAAATTATTGCTTGTTTACATATAAATTGGATTTTATGTACCTTACAAAACTTCGGCTTAGTCAGCACTGCTAAAAAACAAAATAAAAAACACATGGTGGAGGTGCAATCTGTCCTGATGCCTGCTGTCAATTTTAAGCACACTATTATTTTCTCCCGTTTGGTGGACCAGTGTTGCTGGGGAAGAGAATGAATATGCTTTCAAAGCAGGTGTCCAAAGTCAGATGGGTATCAAGTCCTAACTTTGCTCCTCTCCTTGCCAGTAAATGCCTTTTTCTGAAATTTAAGAGTTAGCAGTTGGTAAGTGGCTGGTAAAACACGTAAGGAAATAATAAAGGGCTTACCTGGTTTCTGTTGCTTTTATTTAAAAAAAAAAAAAAAAAAAGCATGAGAGTGGGGAGAACTGGGGAAGGCAGAGGGGAAGGGAAGAGGCAGGGTCAGATGCAAGAGGAGGTGCTGATTCAGGCTGTCTGCTCGATCTAAGCGAATTTGGAAATGAAAACTATTTCTTCTGAGTCACGATTTGGGTGAACTAGTTTGGTTTGAATCAGAAAGAAAAAAAAAAAAAAGAAGAAGAAAAAGTACTTGTTACTGTTAACAGCCCTCCCACAGGCTCCTTTTCATCTGTTCAGTAACTGGAAACGCTTTCCAACATGGTCTTGAGAGCTTTCTACAAAGATACAACTACGATTTCTTGGTCTTCACTTCTTGGGTGTCTCTGTACATAGGGCGCGGTCCATGGTGTCTCCCCTGCTTTTATCCCAAATGAAGGCTTAGCTTAAAACATCTGTAATTCTTTTCTTTCCCCCAGAAGAAATCTTTTACTCTTTTGGACTGGACTGGTTAGCCAGGGAAAACAAAGCAAGAAACCAGTGTCTGGAACCAGACAGGAACAGAACAGGAGCAGAACAAGAGCATGGGTGTTTTCCTTAAATACATACATTTAGATACATTCAATCTGACACGGGTATGAAGTCTGCCTGTCAACATTTACTTTGCAGGAGAGATCTAAGTTGCACTAAGGTGAATGCAGTGAACAGACTGACAATTGTCCGGACGCGAGCTGCAGGCCGTCTGTCAACACAAGAGGCAGCTCCTCCTGCAGCAGCCGAGGGGACTCCACCGGGGGAGCGGGGCCCAGGCCCGTCTGCCCATCTTGCTCTGGCGGGACTGGATGGCAGGTCGGTTGGGTCAAAACAAATAGACGCAGCTCTCCAGACTGGTAGGCATCTGGAGCAAGTGAGCCCAGTCAGCTGAAGAAAGAAGCAACCAGCTACCTTCAGTGTCAGCAGTATTTCTGTAGGAAAACAAAGAGTGGTGTAATAGCGTGGAATTTTTGGTAAGATCATAAGGCCCATCACAAAAGCATCAGACCACTTGGCCGGTTTAAATAATGCCAATCACAAAGGCTGCATCTGGATGAGTTACGCTGGATTTTGATGCAGATGAGCAGATGGCATCGATCCTAACTGAACACAGAGAGTCGTTCCCACAGCTGGCAGATCCTGCACCTACTCCGGAGGGCACAGACTGCAACGGATTTCCCATCCCTCCTTCTCGTTGACTGCTGCTTTCTTAACCAGTGACACCCGCCTCCGCAACAGAGATCACTGAGGTACCTGTGAGATACCCAGCTGCTGAACTGCCCGCTCTTTGACAGCGTCCAATCCAGAAGGGGTCACTATTTTCTTCATCTCTCCTCAAATCATCCAGTACAAACCCACTTCCTAGAAAACGTCCCCTCTTGACTCTCCCTTACTGCCACACTCCCATGGAGAACCACAGGCTTCTCCCTGGCTTCCTCTGCAGGCTAAATAAACTGGGGTTTTTGTCATCATCTCTGTCATCGTCATTATCATCAACTCAAAGCTGATTTGAGTTAGTGTTCAATTTCCAAAACACTAGATAATTAATAGAAGTAATTACAACTGTACTTTCTTTATACAAGTGTCACGTGGCTGAGCAGTAAACTCAATTTTAATATACTGAAATACATGTGTAGTAACAGTACGATAAGTCCTTATAAAAGGAAGAATCTTTTGGTTAGATAAAATAACTGCCCTTCTCTAGGTTTTGGTAAATCCATGGTTGTCTGTTCTAGCTCTGCTTAAAGCAAGATATGATTTTAATCTCCATTCCAGGATCAATGGAACACCGATTCAATGTATAATGGAGCACAGCGGTTTCTAGTTCACATAGAACCTGATCACCGATAAAAGTTCCGAAAAGAGCTCTTTGCTTCCCAGCAGCAGCAGGGTATGTTACAGAGGCAGGACGAATACGATGGAAGCCTTTCTGTGCACACACTGGCAGCACGGTGACAAGTGCAGTGTGATTTCCAGGTATTGTTCGTGAATTAGGAGGGATACACTGCACATATTATTCTCGAAACTTTAGAGTTTAAAGGAAGCCACCAGAGTGTCTGAGACAGACTGCTCTCCAGCTTTAACATTCAGCATGAACAAAGTATAGATGGAGAAGCCAGATTCAAGAGGGGGAATGGAAAAAAGCAGGAAGTGAGGGGGGTATAAATGGCCCGGGCTAGGCGGTAACAGACTTCTCACCACGGATCCGAAAGGCATCTGGATGGAGATGCCCTTGTCTACCGAAAGTTGCCTTTTGTGACCCTAGTGCTCATCCTTCCGATTCAGGTTTCTCAGCCCCCACCCCCCAGCACCCCGACGTGCGTGAACATCCAGCTCCGCTGGCCGCCTGCCTGCACCTCCCCTCCGCCCTGTGCTGCGCCAGTCGAGCCCGCCTGGGAGGTCTGGGCCCTCTGTGCCGCTGCTCGGGGTGGCCCCCCCCTTGGCCTCTGGTACAGTCCACCACTGCTAGCTGTGTGACCTGGGGTAAAGTGCCCGATCTTCAGAGATTCAGTCTCCCTGTCTAAACATGCGGGGGAGGCCTAAGTATCTACCATGGGCCCGCACGGCCCGTGGTGCATCAGAGGCCAAAAGGTGCGTTCCCTCTCCTCACTCAGGGGGCTTCCTCCGTGCTGAGATGAGGCCCCCCGTGCCCGAGGGAGGACTCTACTACGTATGCAGCTGAGACTTAACTGCCTGTCCCAGAGTATGTTTAAGTGTCTTTTCCTTCCCTTTAGGACCTATAGAGAGAGAGAAAGGAATGGCCCCAAAGAATGAAGTAATACGTCCCTTTTTGGCCTGCATTTCCAGCGCTACCTGCATAAACCCTTGAAGAAGTCTCACAAGAGCCCTGGGCTGCCTTGGGAGAGGTGGGTGGTATATGGTGCAGGGCCGACAGCAGCCAGGGATCGGGCCGCCGGGGTTCACCTCCTGTGCTGCAGGACCTCGGGCGAGTCAGTAAACTCTCAGAACAGTGGATCTGCCACGCGCTGGGCTGTGGTTTCAGTGAGCTGCTCCAAATAAAGCTCTAAGCAGAGAATCAGGCCTGCGCTAAACGCGCAATACAGGTGGGTGGTTTCTGCACCAGACTGTGGGCCACCCACGTGCTCCGCTTTACAGAAGGCGAGTCTTTCCTTCGTGGAGGTAACGTGGTGGCAGGAGAAAGGACCTAATACTAAGGCCGCTCACTTTCCGGGGCTCTCGGAAGACAGGAGCGCAAGGCTGGGCTGCCGGCTCCGCCTGGGTAGTGCTTCCCGGGGCCTCGCCCCGCCCCCGGCCGCGCCCGGTTACCCGGCAGTAGGGGGAGGGAGGCCCGGTCTCCTCGCGCGGGATCCGCGGAGCGAAGTGCGAGCCCGGCCGCCTACACGCGCTTTTCCCCACGACAGACACCACGCGCTCAGAGGCTAAGCTCCCGGCACTTCTGGGTTAGAACGGGCTGTCCCCTGTGGGAGCCTAGTTGGCGCCGATGCCATCGTTCCTCTGGGAGGTGCCGCCCGGTTTTAAGGCCCTGCTTCTGCGCACAGGCCGCCCCTGTGTGCAGGGCCGCAGCGGAGGGCAGGGCAGGCCCGGCGGCAGGGCAGACGCCGGTGCCCCGCGGCCTCCCAGCCTCCATGGATGGCGCATTTAGAGTCTAGACCCTTGGTCAGTATGCAATACATTCCATTTTCTGTTAGACTGACTACATCCGTACGTTAACCGTTCAGATGACGTGCGCATCTGGGTTCGTACACAAAACATCCAAGGGACTCCCCCCAAAGCCTCGGCGCCACACCGTGACCGTGACCGTGGTTCTTCAAACGAGACAAGCCACACACTGCGTTGTTAAAATCTGGATCAAATTTATGCTATTACTTTTTGAGCTTGAATGCTAATAATACCAACAAAATGATCCAAGATCCACTGTTGTGTAGGAAATTCCACATCATCCCTACCCTTTTCTCCACTGAGAGAGGACTTCCGCTTTAGAAGAGAATTACCTGCTGCTCAGGAGTGTATCTGCCCCACCTTCAGAGGGCCCCGTTCACCTGTGCCAGGTCGCTCAGAGCCCTCCCGGTCCCTCTGGCACACCTGCCGCCAGGCTCCCAACTCAGGTGGCTTCTAAGCACTGATCGTTCTACTGTTTCAAGATTTGGCTGAACACGGTAGTATCACTCTTCTTCGAACAAGTGTTTAAGGTAATAAGCAAATAATAATATATATATATAAGATGGTGGCCTAACTAAAATGAAATATAGAAAAACACTTAGAGTAAACTTAGACTTAATTAAGGGAGAGAGAGCAACTATAAGTTAGTTCCTCTTCATCCTTCTGAAAAGGCAGACATTATGATTCAGAAAAAGCAAAACTGAATCAGTTTGCCCTCACACGACTAATTCCTTGCTACTTGATTTTCTGCTTGGCTATAATAATTTCACTCCGGGGCAGAATTAGTGTTCTTAATTCACACACCACTGTCAGCTCAGTTGAAATGAGCTTAGAGGAAAAATTATTCACACAAAAACCACTGTATGTCCGATAAAATTAGAAGCCATTAGAAAAAAAATCACAAGTATTACACAACTCTCTTCAATCTGCTGACGGACACCATATCTATGCCCATTTTAGTCTACAGAACATCACATTCACTTTAGCACCACATTCATGGCTGGCTTCTCTGCTGTTTCTTACCCGTGGTGCGTCTCCCTCCTGCTTAATCATATCCATTCCAGGCAGCTGGCTTGGGAAAAGGCTGCCTCCTCTGAGAGCAGGATCATTAACCTGAGGGCGGCAGGACAGCACAGGGGCTTTATTCAGTGAGACATCCAGAAGCGTATGGGAAATAACCACCCACTAACCTGCTTCTTTGTTTCTAGGAGTAGAATTATGGGGAGAAAGGACTACCTAAAAACGGCCACTTCCCTTATCTATTCTTCCATGCCTACGTTCAGGGGGGAGTGTGAAGGAACATGAAAATAAATCCTTATAGTACACTCGCTGCCTTCACAATTAAATTTCTTTTTTGTATTCTGTAGAGAAATTCAACAGAGATGGTAATATTAGAAACATTCTTATGCCTTAACGTGTTCACTTTTTTGAGTGCGAATTAGATCAATGATTCCTGATGTCTGTTACTTTAGGCAAGTTACTGACTAGCAAGAGCAGGTGTGAATACCCCAAACGGGGCAGGATCTTGTGAATCTTTTCTAAGTGAACTATTCCTTGGCATCTGTACATTTCTTTTACAAATTACACTTTCCCTAGCAGGCGAGGCAGGAACTGCTCGCTGGTGGTCCACTCTGCTAGAAGATTCAGCATCCACACTATATTTTCGCCATTGAAAAGATGAAAGTCTGTTCTTCTTTAATTTATGTTTAATTTATACAAATAAGCATTTAGCCACCAGAGAAGTATAATCAATTCAACCAGAGAAGTGCAAATTATTATTTCACGCACCCATAAAGCCTTCTCAAATTGCGAAGTGTTTATATTTTCTCATGCATCACTTTGCATTTTTTTTTTTTTACTTTGCATTTTTATTAATCTTTTTACAGAATAAAACACTGAGGCATTGTAAAATTTAGTAAATTTTCACACAAATTGTCCTTTACCAACATCAGGATTCAGTAGACCTAATTAAACTTTCAATCTTTCACCATTCTCACAATCATGATCTAATGGAAATTTATGGTGCTGTCAATGATACTTGGTTAATCTGTTTAAACTTTCCATGCCTCAATTTCTCCAAATTTGAAGTAAGATTCAGGGTCCTTGCCCCATTAACACTTTGCCTGAACTAGTGAGGTGGTAGAATGCCCAGCATTTTGTGCCCTTTAAAAATAAGGTCTTTAATACAGTTTAAAAATTATTAACCAACATCTTTACCCATCATAGATTTCGGAATCCCAGGCTGGCTACCTACGTATCAAGTGCTCTGAGCCTCTTTGCCACCAAGTGAAGCTGGCATGTGCTTAGGGATGGCAGAATCATTTCAGTGTTATTCAACACGAAACAGAATTATTAAAAGAAAAAAAAAAAAAAAAAGACCAAAAAATAAAAAATAAAAAATCATGGTATCCACATCCCAGAGATGACGAAGAGTAGTTTTTGGATACTCTGCGTCAGTCTCCCTGCACACGTGAACTATCATTTAAAGCTAACTGGATGGCAGATAGTTTGGCCTTTGCTTTTCATCTGGTTTTATGTTTAGAAAAAAATCAGTCCTTAAAAATCCCCAAATAAAACTATTTAAAAAAAACATCTTTCACCATTCCATTTTTCGAGATTCATTTTAGATATCGCTAAATCCCTCAAATAAGAGAAAAATTCAGAAGACAAGAGAGTTAAGAAATATTTTAAAAGATTTTTGAGCAGTCAGGGATCCTTTCATGTTTATTTCGTCATTATCAAGTATTTCTGTTAATCACACCAACACAAGTGATGGTAAGGTGAAAAAAACTCTTCAAAATAAATGTGGGAGTTGATGGCAGATGTTAAGCGCATGGAAAGACACATTTAATGCAAAAATAGACAAGAAGTTACAATCAGAAGCCTGCGGGGGGCTTCACCTGGGGTGCTCACCTGCTCGGGACCCATGGAGGACAGCCCCGACGTAGGCACGGAGGTCACTGAGGTCATGCTGATCTGTCCGGTCATCTGGTTCATGTTGCCCATCCCACCTGTGTTGGTCGCCATGGATACACTGATGTTCATATTGTTATTGTACATGCTGGTGTTTGCTTGCTGTCCGAAGTGTGGAGGGGACTGCTGCGAAAACATGCTAGAAACACAGTGAAAGATGAAAATGTTAGAGCCCTCGGGCAAACAGGCAGGCGGTTTTGAGCACTGGTTTCTCAGGCCTTTCCTTCAGAATGAATAAATCTAGGCTGAGAGAATCCGGGTGGGACACCAGGAGGTGGTGAGGTCAGAAACAGCAGGGGAAGGAGCCCTTGGCGAAGCTTCAGGGGCCACCGCGCTCTGTCCTTTTCCCCACATTACCGTGAAGGTCTGGAAGGACACGTCCCACTGTCATGTCTGTACCAGACAAGGCTTCTGTTTGCTTTTATTACCTGTACTGATAAGAGGGTGGCTTCTAGGCCACTGCCTCCCACAGCGGTTTCTATCATCCATTGGTGGCGGTGCTACCTTCTCAGGGGAGCTCCTTTTACTCCCAAGGAAAAAACATTAAGCTAAGGTTTGGTAAATTCTGGTAACTTCTGCCCTAGGAAAAGTAGACTGGCTTACTTAGTAGTTTACTTGGTATTGCTTGCTTGAGCAAAGAAGAAAAATCCAGAAGAGAGACAGGTGGGCGGGCTATGGAAAGATTCCCTGGTGATCATTTCTATCAAAAAGACACAGACATGCAGCATACCTGTTTGCACCCATGCTCCCCTGCGCCCACCCGTTCATGTCCGAGGAGGCCTGGTAGGCTGGGTTCGCCTGGGACTGCTGCAGCATGGGGCTCTGCGTGTGCGCCAGCCGGGGCGACATCAGAGGGCTTTGGGGCGCGGTGGCCCCAGCAAAGCCTGGATCAGGCTGCTGACTTATTCCTTAAAAAACAAAACAGAAATCCAAAGGAGATTGTTAGTTTCATCGTTGAGACGGGGGACAGAAGAGAACATTCAAATCAAATACACAAAGAAAATTACTATCAAATACCTGATCATGTGCTGGTAAATTATATACATTTAAAAAAAGATTCCAAGATGGAATAAAATGCATGAAGAAAAACTCTCCATACCTTGGTTCTTTCTCTATAGTAATTAGAGGGGTGCCTAGGAACGGTATTAACCATCACGACTGGAGGTAGAGAGAGATACTATTCTTTCCCCATATCCCTTGCAAATCAAGAATGAGTCAAATGTGTATATTTCTCTTTGACCGGACACAGTCTTTCAATGTTTATATATCACTACAACTGGATTAAGTTGGATTAAGGTTTAGCTATATATAAAAAGCCAACACACTTGAATAATTTTTTTACTAAATTAACCCAAGTTATTCTATGATGAGATAGATGCGTTTTTAAAAATAAGTGACTGTGGGAATTCCGTGGCAGTCCGGTGGTTAGGACTCTGCACTTTCACTGCCGAGGGCCTGGGTTCGATCCCTGGTCGGGGGACTGGGATCTCACAAGCTGTGCGACACGGCCAAGAACTAAAAAAATTTTAGAAAGCAACTGCATTCATGATTAGCTTGTCATGTATTTATAAAGGGCTCTACCATGCTTTTGCACTATACAAGATTAGCAAGAATAAGAAAAACAAATTCCATGTAAGCTTCTTGTTCAGTGCAGAGGCAGATGGTGTTTACACTAAAAGGAGAGGAAGAACTTTTTTTTTTTTTTTTAAATAAATTTATTTATTTATTTTTGACTGTGTTGGTTCTTCGTGGCTGCGCGCGGGCTTTCTCTGGTTGTGGCGAGCGGGGGTTACTCTTCGTTGTGGTGTGTGGGCTTCTCGTTGCGGTGGCTTCTCTTGTTGCGGAGCACGGGCTCTAGGCACGCGGGCTTCAATAGTTGTGGCACGTGGGCTCAGTAGTTGTGGCTCGCGGGCTCTAGAGCGCAGGCTCAGTAGTTGTGGCGCACGGGCTTAGTTGCTCCGCGGCATGTGGGATCTTCCCGGACCAGGGCTCGAACCCATGTCCCCTGCATTGGCAGGTGGATTCTTAACCACTGCGCCACCAGGGAAGCCCGAGAAAGAACTTTTAGCAGACTTTCCTAAATGGTCAAAAAGGAAAGAGAGGAAGAGTTGGGAAACAAAGGAGGCGGCTTCTTAGAAAATTTCAGGGATGACATTGAGGTAAGCCCATTTTTGCCTAGAAGATGTGTTAAACATGCATATTTAATTAATGCTTTAATGAGCTATAGAAGAAAAGCTTAATATCACACAGGAAAAAGCTGCACATCATCTTTCTGTTTCTTTAAAGAAATAGGAGACGTGAGGCTAAGCACCACCAAGACTTGGTAGTTGTTTCTAGAGAACTCTGGCGGAAGATGGGGAAAGTCATTTTGAATATTAACCTTGATGTAAGCCCTTACTTTTATCAATAATTCAACTATTAATCGAATATGACACGCACACAAATATTAATGTTTATGATACTGCACGCTGTCTCTTAAGACTGACATTAAACAACAAATCAATACAAAGAAAATTAAGAGGTCGTCCGCTGTGGTTTCTGTGCAGCGCCCCTCAAGAATGATCAATTCGTTAAAGATCTGGTATAATATTGAGAGCCTTTATTTTTCAAAAGCTGTAGAAAGTCTGTAAAATACTTACAATGATATACCTCTTTCAACATTTTGTATCTGTTGTTTTTAGACTCAGAGGTTTTCAAGTATAAGCATATGCACATGCACCTGTGTTTACAGACACTGACGTAAGTGCAGACATTCACACGCACTCACATGCGCAACTGGCAGAGGCACTCTATGCACGCACACCTACTCCGGTCATGCTTAAAGACCTGCACTCAGAGCAAAGGTGGCACCTGAGCTGAGAGACTGGAAGGTACCGTGCTGGACCTGGGGACTCCTGATGGGCCCCAGCGGTCCTCCCAGGTTTCCCAGCATCCCCCGGTTAGCCAGGTTCATCTGGGAGCCATGCAAAGAGCTGCGAGAGAGGAGCCGTGACCCAGGACCGGGGGACAGCGGGGAGAAAGGACTGGTGAAAGGTGGTGGTGGTGTAAGTCCCGTACCGTAGTTCGGAGGGAAGGGAAACTGCTGTGCATTTGCCTGGGGGACCCGGGGGCTGCTCATAGTTGCCGGCACACCGCTAGGAGCCGCCACGCTGGGCGTCATGTTCAGCCCCTGTCCTCTCATCATCAGAGTGCGCTGCTGAACTTGCTGTTGCTGATGCATTTGCCTCTGTCGGAGATGCTGGTTCAGGATTTCCCTCTGTCTCTGGGCCAGCATCTGTGCATTAATGGGTGCCTGGAATGGGGGGCAAAATACGGAGGAAGACATTGGGGGTGGAGACAGATCGAAAAACAGCCCGTATGTTAGAAACAGGATAACAAAGGGTCCTGTCTCGTGCGAAATTATTTGGCAAACAAGAGAACAGTTTAGAGCTGACCAACTGGTGGCTGAGAATGTGAGCTTCTGAATGCTGTAGAGACGATGATTCTGAAACCTTGCGATGACTGACGTGCGTTAAGTTTGATGTCAGTATCAAGTAACTTGAGACTCACTGCGAGAGGACACAGGTAACGAAGGGAGCCCACAGTAACCCCAGTCCTGTCTGTAAGAGGACTCTGTGCAGAAACCTTGAGGACGGCAGTTTAGAGTCTCATTAAGGGACATTCAAGTCTAAAGGGAAACCAAGTCACTGCGCCAAAAGGTGGCTTTGAAGCACTTCAGAAAAGGCTGAACGGAGGCAGGCGTGTAGGGAGGCCAGGACAGGACGGGACGGGCGGGCACCCGTGCCTGCTGTCAGTAAGTGGTACCAGGCTGGTTACGGGTCCTGGCAGTATACAGTCGACCTCATTATTCGTCGATTCTGCACCGGTGAGCTTGCCTACCGGCTAACATTTATTTGTCACCCCAGAACCAATACTCACGGCACTGTCGTGATTTACGGACACGTGCAGAGCAGCAAAAAAATGCGAGAAGCCCAACGTGCCCATTCCCGACTGAGGCTGAGACCAGGTGGCACTGCTTCTCGTTTCAGCTCTCGTACTGCGCACAAGTGTCCTTTCTGTGGACTATTTAGCTCCACGTTTTTCACATGGTTGTGCTTTTTGTTGGTGACTCTGCTGTTTAAAATGGCCCCTGAGAAGTGCTGAAGTGCTGCCTAGTGTCCTAAATAAGCACAGGTGGCTGCGATGTGCCTTACGGGGAAAATGTGGGAGTTCGATGAGCTTCACGCAGGCAAGAGTTACAGTGCTGTTGGCTGTGAGTTCAATGTTCATGAATCAACAGTGTATATTAAACAAGGTGTCTTCAAACAGAAACACACATTGATTCATGAAAATGTGACCAAGAGCCTCAAAGGGAACGAACCCTTTATTTCTCCTAGGAGCAACGCTTCAATATTCGCTGATTCAGTGTTTGCAGTAACTTTACAGAACACAACCGGTGTGAATAACGATAATGGACTGTACCTGGCAATAAACACGGCAGTGATGAGGAGGGAACCACAAAAGCGACAGACCAGACAAGACAAGCGAATGACACGACATCCACCGTGTGGATCTGGATCTATGTATGGCCTTCTGAGTTACTTACGTGGGATATCAAGGGGGAAGAAATGACAAGAGAAGTTAAGCGGATCCAGTAAAAGCTGACGGCTGGTCTGCCCCTTACCTGTGTGGGTACTCCAGGCCTCAGAGTCAGGTTCACGTTTGAAACATTGCTGATTTGATTCATGAGTGGCTGGCGATTCTAAACGCATACACATGGCAATCAGTATATTTCTAATCAGAATATATTCTATTTCAAATCACCTTCCTCAAGAAATTGCCCCTCTCCCCCGCCAACCCGACATCTATCTGCTTGCTGCTGGACATTGAAACCACATGGTTTGTACCTGGATTCCCTTGTAAAGCTAATTATCATTGAGGTTTCCCATTGCTTATAGCTGAGAAGTTATTCTGGACAGTTTGGAAAACACACTGTTTGCAAGGGGGCAAGGGAGTAGAACGATCAGAAAAGGAGGCCAAGAGGATGATTAGGAAAAAAGCAGAGGGAAAAAAAGGAGAGGCGATTTAAAAGCCCACAACACGCTTACTCACTACATGAGAGAAATCTGTCCAGGCTTGTTTCAGCGAGAACACAGTTTCTTGAGCTAAATAGGTATTCCATAAGGCAGCACCCTCTGCCACCACTCCACTAAGAGTGATGATTCTGGCCACAAGATAGGACGAATGGCAGGAGCTACGGTTTTCCTGGGAGCTCCCTTTGGGCCAGAAACTGTGCCGGGCCCCACAGACACACACATACTGCCTGAGACTGTACAGCAACCCCATTGTACAGATGTAAACACTGAGGCTCACAGAGCTCAAGGTTAGCCCCTCAGTAAATAATAGAGCTAGGAAACCAAAGAGCTGCTCTACGCTGGAGTGGAGTTAGTGGAGGAGAGAGAAAGAAGGGAAGGAGGTGAAGCAGAAAGGAGTATGGAAGTTGTAAGGTAACTTGGCAACGCTTTCACCCTCTTGGAAAGGACAGAAGGAGCTTTTAAGGCCTCCAAAAGGACCCCCGGGCTCACGCCCACCTTCCCTGTGCCCCCCCCCGATTTTCCAGGCAAGGCCAGGAACGCACCTGCTGTGCTTGGAGGCGATGCTGCAGCTGAAGCCTCAGCTGGTTGGGCTGGGTCTGCGCCAGGCCCGTGGGCCTGAGGCCGGGTCTGGGCTGCACACGGAGCGTGGCGTAGCTCGGCCGCTGCCCCATGGTGTGGAAGCTTGGGTCCTGCATGGCAGTGTAGCTGCCTTGGGCCATTTGTGCCTGAGATGCATACTGCTGTGGGAACACGGGCGCCTTCTGCTCCAGCAGGATGTTGGAATCCTGACTTGGGAACTGCTCTGGATCCACCGCTTGGCTCTGAAGAGAAAGCCCCCGGTTAACAAACAAATAAATAAAACCACTGAAAACTGCAGAGCGAACAGAAGCCTGTTTCCTCTCACTGCCCCGTATGTGAGGCTTCTGCTATTGTACTTACTACACAAAGGGACTTCTACCTTGACTCCACTTGTCTTCCTAGAAAATGCCTCTGTTCCAGAGATCCAGTTACTTGAGGTAAGAAGCAGGGGTCAGGCTTGACTCCCCGCAGCACTTCTTCCGAGGGAAGGGAGAGATGGTCTGTGACTACGGAATGCCTCCTACTCCTGCCGCCAGTTGGAAGAATGTGAACGTCCCCTAGACGCCTCAAGGGGCTTGTTTTTTTTTTTTTTTTTTTTGCCGGCTTGCGGGATCTTAGCTCCCCAAGCAGGGGTTAAACCCGGGCCCTGGCAGGAAAGTGCGGAGTCCCAACCACTGGACCGCCAGGGAATTCCCACGTGCTAAGTGTTCGGATTTGATCAGTCACACCTGTATTAATCACTTTAACTAGACAGCTGCCTTGGTACCTGGCTGGGGTCAGCAGTGCTGGGGTGCCCACCACTATTCCCATTTTGCAGATAACAAAACTGAGACTTGTAGACGTGCAGCAAATTGCAAGAGGCCTGTCTGGCTAGTGAGGAGTGGGTTCCAGCAGAGTCGGTGATGTCGGACCTGAGCCGCTCACCAGTGTGAAACACCACCTGTATCTGACTGTTTTCTGTGGTTGTCAGAATCCCCTACACGCCCCACGTTCTGCCACCATCTTATGTCCTGCTAGCCGTATTTAACATGTTCGTTATCCTTGACTTCTTAGGGCTACCCTATCTGGGTCAGAAGGAGGCGGGTGCAGAAAATCCAGAACTTCTCCAAGGGGCACACCTTTGATGTAGGTGGCCCTACATGACTGTGTAGAGCAGGAAGGTGCACCTGGTTCATTCTCCTCTTCCTTCTGCTACAAACCTCCCAACAGATAGGAGGGAAGGACGCAACAGCAAAATCATCTCTCAGGTTTGCTTTAGCCTAGTAACAGCCTAAGGTTTCCTCAAGCCAGTCTACCCATGTGAGAGCAGGGCTTGGGGCCATCCAGAATCCTGGGCTTAGGTCACATGGACCCGTGAGAACTGGGTCCACTCCCCTGTCCGTAGTAGTTTTAAAAATGTGGATGGAGCCTGCTTGGGGGAAACCATTCACTGTTGAATTACTGCTCTAATTACATCCACGAAACTATCTCAGATCTTTAAATATTTGCCCATCTTTAACAGAAAGTTTAATATCCATTTTTAAAGAAAACACACAACTCTGATGAGTACAAATAAAGTCCACGTGTATTCTACAGTTCCCGACTCCACCTAATCATTATTTCTATAATTCAGTTTAATATGATATAAGGATGAGGGATTTGATGAGACAAAACAGAAACAACACAAATAAATGAGAAAAAAAAAAAAGAGACTGAAGATATTTAATGATGAAATGATACCACTTTTGATAAAAACAATGCTCTGAGTCACTCAGCAACCCCAAGAATCACATCTTTAAATGTCACTTAGACAAAACTCAGGGATAACAATACCGAATACTAAATTCTCACCAGCACTAAAGGCAAAGCAAACCAGCCACACAGGAAATACTTCAACTCCATTTTCCTTTCTTATTTCAGGTTATATCAGGTAACCTCAAGTCATTTCTTTCCATTCTGCTGTTCTCAGTATGAACTATCAAGTCTTAACTCCCACTTATGTCTGCTGAACGTGGGGATTATGACAGGGCTGTTTTGAATGCTTCAGAGAGGTCTCCAATGGCTCTGCATCTCCCTTCCCACAGACCCTCACGATACGTCCTACGTCCATGAAGCAGAGCGAACCCTGGAAGGTATTTCTTAGCAATAAGAAATAAAGGCGATTCGTGCTGAGAAAAGAGGAAGACAGCAGTGAGACTGATCCTTTTTCCCAGGTGACTCTTTCTATAGGAAACCAGGATGCCTGCTTCACACAAACTGGGCTGCGTAGCCAGATTCAGAAAAGTCCTAAGTTATTTCATGAGACTATGTTAGGTTATTTATTATATTGTTGCTATAAAGTACTCTTGATGTAGTTAATGACTTTATGTCCAACTAATCCCCAGGAGGGGGAAGCCCACTAAGATTGGCTAACGTCTTTACATTCCCTTCGATATTCAACAGCCTCCATATAACTGTGGCTAAATCCACACAGAGGACAAAAATGAATGAACTGCAGCTACCTTTAAAATGACTTCTGCTGGGACTTCCCTGGTGGTGCAGTGGTTAAGAGTCCGCCTGCCAATGCAGGGGACACGGCTTCGAGCCCTGGTCTGGGAAGGTCCCACATGCCGTGGAGCAACTAAGCCCGTGCGCCACAACTACTAAGCCTGTGCTCTAGAGCCTGCGAGCCACAACTACTGAGCCCGTGAGCCACAACTACTGAAGCCCATGCGCCTAGAGCCTGCGAGCCACAACTACTGAAGCCCATGCACCTAGAGCCCGTGATCCGCAAAAAGAGAAGCCACTGCAATGAGAAGCCCACGCGCCACAACAAAGAGTAGCCCCTGCTCGCCGCAACTAGAGAAAGCCCGCGTGCAGCAACAAAGACCCAACACAGCCAAAAAAAAAAAAGACTTCTGCTAACTTACTTGCAACATATTCTTTTAGCACAAGTAGCTTCCTATCACTAGCCCACAAATGTTAAGATGAAGAGTGACTGAGGATACTAGTTTTTTTTTTTTTTTAATTATGTTTTATTTTTCATCTTTATTGGAGTATTATTGCTTTAAATGTTGTGTTCGTTTCTGCTGCTGTATAACAAAGTGCATCGGCTTTATGCATACATATATCCCCATATGCCCTCCCTCTTGCATCTCCCTCCCACCCTCCCTATCCCACCCCTCTAGATGGACACAAAGCACGGAGCTGATCTCCCCATATTTTACATTTGGTAGTGTATATATGTCAATGCCACTCTCTCACTTCGTCACAGCTTACCCTTCCCCCCACTGTGTCCTCGAGTCCATTCTCTACGTCTGCATCTTTATACCTGTCCTGCCCCTAGGTTTGTCAGAACCATTTTAAGGATACTACTTTTTAGATGGAAGGTTCTGGATCGCTGGGGCAGCAACGTTCTTTTCTTGGCTTCTCTGCCCCTTGCATGTTCCTCCCTGTCAGTAGATGAGCTGGACTTGAGTTTCTGCCTTTCAGCTCAATTGACCCAAAGTACAGGTCAAACTCATTCTCAGTATTTGCCATTCTTGATGTGGGAGTAACAAGGAGCAGGGGAGACAGAAAACAGAGCTTGCTTGTTAAGAGGTAAGAAAGCATTCTAAAAAGCAGACTGCAGATTATCTACCGACAAAAGAGAACAGATATCTCCGTGCCCACGCAAGTGCTCGGTCCCCCCCCAGCTTCGCTCTGTGCCCACCTGGCTGACCAGCTCGGGTATCCCCAGAGCTCTGTCGATCTCCTCCAGGCCATCGAAGTTCCGCAAGGCCAAGTACAGCTGGTCCAGGAGAGCGCCTTCGTCACTTGGAGACTCTGCTGCAGGGTGTGGACACAGCAAGTCATC
Source organism: Physeter macrocephalus (assembly GCF_002837175.3). Lineage (NCBI taxonomy): Eukaryota > Metazoa > Chordata > Mammalia > Artiodactyla > Physeteridae > Physeter > Physeter macrocephalus. Next base: position 65,814,591 of record NC_041228.1, on the reverse strand, counting down.
TGGAGAGTTGCCAAACGGCTGCCTGTAAAGAGACAAACTTCATCTCAGGCCCATGGAAAAGCTAGCTGATTAGAGAACATTTTTTTTTTCCCTTAAAGACAAAAGTAGTAAAATACTATACCAGTCAGACACAAACAACAACCCTAAATAATACATATGCTTTATCCAGCGCCTAACAGAGATAAGCCGGACACACATCTAGGCGTCGGATGTTCTGAGCTTCGTTTTGATTGCCCTCGCTCTAAAGCTGGCGACGCTGAGGCTTGGAGAGCTTGTCAGACCCTGTGGTGGAGGTCACACAGGCAGACACTGCAAAGCTGGGATTCTACACCGACCTAGGCGACCACTGTGTTCCCACAAATCCACGCCGACTCTTCAAGCATATGTGTATTTACTTTGTACTGAAGTAGTCAAAGGAGCTTCCTGAATTTTAGCGAAAAAGACCAGTTGACTGCACAGTCTCACTTCGCATGAGGCTCTGAAGACCCATCTGAGGGACGCTATGAGCATAAAAGCTCCATTAATTCTGTTGAACTCAGCTGCCCTTACACTGCACTTGGCTGGACTAATAGGGCATTTCTCTGTCACGCATAAGTGGGACTTGAACATTTATTAAAATCCTCAAGGAGCATGGTTGTTAGACTTCCTGAGTTAGTCAAGAAAAGTAGACCAGGAACATGCAAATTATGTTTGTTATTATACAAGGTGATTGGTGATAAAACCGTGACACTGCGCTCCAAATTCTACGGTATATAAAACTCCTATAATTTAAACTGACTGACAAACTTGGGGAGTTTTAAAAAAGAGCTTCTGAGCTACTGTAATACCAAAAGGGGGAATGATACTCTTAATCTGTACTCTTAAAGTTACCCTATGTTTTGGAGAAAATGAAGTTTACAGGTTAAGTTCCCTCATTCTTCAGCAACGATAGATTCACCTAGGGATGAATGACCTATCTAACCGGTTTCATATGCTTTGTGCCACTTTGGCCTAGAATCCTGAAACGCTGAGGATTAAAGCCAACAGTCAGTTTCAAACAGTTCTAACCCAGTGCACTGGAAACACTCTATCCTCTCCGTTTAGCCCTAGTCACTTGTGAAGAAAATCACCCACTTAAGCGTGCCCTCCACGACACTGCCCGCCGGCGGTCCGCGGCTCCGAGCCCACATCCCACGGGCTGCGCGGCGCTGTGAGGGGCACCGTCTTGAGCCCAGCGAGTGCGCTACGCTGCCCACCCCGCTCCACCCAAGCGTTCCCGTCGCTAGGGCGCTCGCCCGCGCTGGCAGAGGCCCGTGCTCCTGGCCGGGGCTCTCTCCGCACCTGCCTCTTCTCCCACCATGGCCTCGGTTCCCAGGAAGATGTCAGGCACTGGAATGGTTCCCCCATTGCCCTTCGTGCTTCCACACTCTCCCAGAGTCAACTTTTTAAACACAACTGTGACCAGATCACTGTACACTCAGGGAGTGCGAGGAAGGAGCAGACATAGAAAAGTGGCAACCAGGAAGAGGAGAACCACAGATCTGCATGTCACGGAAGCAAAGAGAGGCGGGAATTCCCCGAAGAGTAATGACCCATGTTTAGATGCGGTAAATTTCATGAACAAAGGAGCTCAAGTCAGCCGAGAGTGGATGCTGTCTATTTACCCAATTCTCTTAGGCCTGAGACCTCAAAGATGGTCTCAGACCTAAAGACCCCAAAGATGCTAGTTAATATCTCTTCCTCTAGCTTTATTTCACAATCTTCGACTTATGTTTCTTCAGAAGCTTTTATTCCCACACGACCACAACCCCCATCCCAGATCTCTCTGCTGATGACCGGCTAATGTGAAATCGACTCCCTTTTAACCCGAGCAAGGCTGCACAGGCTCCACAGCAAGGCAGACTTGCCCAGTTTGCACCTGCCTGAAACCCAGCGTCAGAAGGAAGAGGAGACTCCGTCTCCTACTCTGGAAGACAGCTCCACCCCAGGGAAGACACATCCAAAGGCTTAAAGAAAATGAACTACTGATACTCATTTGCATCTAAACGATTTCCCACATAATAAAATAACCCATTTTTGTTACATGCTTTTTCTTTTTTTAATTAAAAACGTTAAACCAATGCTTGACCCAGATTCCCACTTTGGTCAAGGCCCTCTTCAACTCGAGCTGGGACCTTCAAGACACTTTCCGGCTTACAGTCTCTCTCGGATTCTCCTGATACGATGCTGTCAGGTTCCTTCTCCCATTGCTGAGCTGACTCTCAATGTCTAAGGCCCTGGGACAGGGTGCTGGTGGTGGTGGAACTCAAGGACACACACACTTTGGTAAAGCCTAACCTTTCCCAACGTAATGCCCACGACTTCCCTGTGGGTCCCAGCCACCCTGGGCAACTGGCCTTTTTCCAGAGGATGCCGCATACCCACCATAATGCCAAGACTTCCCGTTCCACATTTCCCACCCTCTTCTCCAACTGCAATTCTACCTTCCCTTCCGGGCTCGGCATGTCTCCTTCACAGCCACTCTGGACCACTCCCACTCTCCTCTCAACTCTAGTACCACTCACTGCACTATGCTGGCTTGATGTTGGCATTTATTTAGAAACCTCAACCCTAGACTGTGCCCCGTGAGGCCATCTTCAATCTCTTTGTTGGACCAGTACTTGAACTGCATAGGTTCAGCAAGTTGGTGAAAATAAAAGGTTCTTGATCTAGCCAGGTTATCATACCTTATACTCAGAAAAATACATTTTTATACTCAGAAAAATACACTGCGTTGTGGCTTAGCATTACAAATTTGCGCATACCACGAGTTACATCACTTCCCTTAGAAACATCATAATACACTTGGCTTATAGAAAAAAATATTGACCCAGACTTCCGATCCCAACTTTATATAAATGGCTGCCAATATAATGAAGAAATTATTTTCCTACATTTTGGGCAATTACAAATATAGTTACAATCTAGACGGTGGCTGACAAATATAATAATATTAAGTCAAGGATAAAATTCAGAGGAATAAAGGGAAGAACACACAGAGGCCCCAAGTTGGCAAAATGGTAAGTAATGAACTAGCAGAAGGTAGTTAATCCATCATCAATAAAAACCTTATTTCTTGAAATCTACACTTTCATTTATTTATAGACTAGTAGGACATTAAAGATGGTGATAAGAAGGGGAATAAGATCAATTCTGAGCTCTTGTTTGAGAAATCATACCACACTATCACTTTTCATGTGTGTTTTCAAAATTCTGCAAAAAGGTAGCAGCTACTACATGATGAGAAATAGTCAACCAAAGAACCTTTACTCTTAGACACATTACAAACAAGAGAAAACCAAATTACTCAGAGATTTTGAACTTACTGTGAAAGGAAGTCTTTCATGAAAGGCAGCTACTGTTCACTTTTATAAATCCAATAGAAATCATCAAAAAATCATCCATAAATTTGGGGCTATATTTTAAACAACTCTTTTACATACCAAATGAATAAAGGAAGAAAAACCACAATGAAACTACAGAAAATGGAAATTCAGCTATAAATAAATGAGTATGTGAATACATTACAGATTAAAGGGCTAAACTACTGTCTTTCTGAAATGTGTATATAAACTAATGCTGGGTTCATAAAACATTTAAAAACCTATTCCTAAATAGGTAGGCAGTAAAAATATAAAATATTAATGGTGATACTTATAAAGGGGATTTAAAAAAGGCACTGCTTTTCTTTTATTTCAAAAGAGAGACGTGGTTAGAACCTTTGTTATCCGTCATTTCTGGATTTCTATGACAATAAGACTACCATAAAGTTGGTTATAAATTTCTTCCAAACTGAATTATTTAAAATAAAAGAAGAGAGGTAAGTGGCTGGAAAAACGGAAATAAATAACTTTAAAAGTGGTGGAAATGTTTTGCTTTGTCCATAGCGCTCTTCTACAAAGGAAGCTGACAGCAACAAGGGAACAGAGTGGGGCGAGTCACAGAAACGCCCCCAGCAAACTGAACCAGCTGACTCTGTAGCTGGCCTCAGTGTGTACTCGGAATTCTTCCATTTTATTATTATTTGGTTTTTGGCTGCGCAGCGTGGCTTGCGGGATCCCAGTCCCTGACCAGGGATGGAGCCCGCGGCCCCTGCAGTGGAAGCATGGAGCCCCAGCTGCTGGACAGCCGGGGAGGTCCTCATTTTTGCTTTAACAGAACCCTTCCTCTGCTTGGGCAACAGTGAAAATCCTAACATTGGGCTCGGTTTTCCCTAGAAACTAATCTTAGACATTTCATCCAAAACCAACTCTCAGGTGCTGGATTTAATTATTCGACTACCTTTTTACTATGTGCAGGTTTCCATGGAAATGGGTGTGTTTTTTTTTAACATATCCAATAAACATATTTAGAAAACGCGCAATACTCACTGACACCACGAAATCAGACTCAAAGAGCTGGAAGGACCCCGAGAAAGTACCACCTCCAAGGATGATCACGGCGGTTATTTACGCGACGCTCCGTCCCCAAGAATAGTACTCAGTGATGGAGGCCACACACCGCCCTTGGCAGCTAGTCCAGTAAGAGCCACACTGACTGACTGCGGGTCTTGTCTGTTCTTCCACACAGAGTGCGTCGGAGCAGCGGTGCTGGCATCACCTGGGGCTTGTTAGGAACGCAGAATCCTGGGCTCCACCCAGACCTGCCTTTCAATGAGATCCCAAAGATGGTTCATAGGCGCAGCGGGGTTGGAAGACACTAGTTTCCCCCGCTAAGCGAATGGAATACAGCTGGCGAGCACCCTCTCTTCCTTATCTCCCTAAAACAGTTACTAAGCAATTGCCCTCATCATCTTTTCCTTCAGTGAAATAACTAGTTCCCAACTTTTTCGCACACATCCAATATTGCTGGGCTCATATTCATCTTCCGCTATTTTGATTTTTAAAAACTTCATTGAATCCTCTGAATCCTGTATCACTCTCTTAAGGTATACAAAGGGGTGACTGAGCGGAGCCCAGTGACAGGATGCTTCCCACATTAACTATGTACTTCAATCCATCTCTGAAGGGATCCCCCTCTGAAGATGAGGACTGTTCCAAATCCAGCTGGCGTTGGTATTAGGAGACCTGCACATCCCACACCGGTGCAACAGTTTGCCAGCTAAATTAAAAAAACTGCTGGTACCAGGAAAGATTCAGCACATTCTCTGCACTGGAAACCTTTGTACCAAAGAGAGTTATGACTGTCTCAAGACTCTGGCTGGTGATGTCCATATCGTGAGAGGAGACTTCGATGAGAATCTGAATTATCCAGAACAGAAAGCTGTAACTGTTGGGCAGTTGAAAATTGGTTTGATCCATGGACATCAAGTTATTCCACGGGGAGATATGGCCAGCTTAGCCCTGTTGCAGAGGCAGTTTGATATGGATATCCTTATTTCAGGACACACACATAAACTGGAAGCATTTGAGCATGAAAGTAAATTCTACATTAATCCAGGTTCTGCCACTGGAGCATAAAACGCCTTGGAACCGAACATTATTCCTTCATTTGTGTTGATGGATATCCAGGCTTCTACAGTTGTCACTTAACGTGTATCAGCTAATTGGAGACAATGTGAAAGTAGAACGAATCGAATACAAAAAAATCTTAAAGTGAGGCGTGTCCTGATGATTTTTCTATTGGGCTTTTTTTTTTTTCTTCATTCCCCTGTTCAACTCAAGTAATTAAATGTTTAAGAGCCACAAAATTGTATCACTTTTATAATAATTTGCAGTAAAATAGAATCTCGTCTCCTGTTAACACAATGTTCTACGCTTCTAGTAAACTATAAGATTATATTTAGTTTGAGTATATGATTTCTATGAAAAAATGTCCACTACACAGTAAATGGTCACATGTTAAGAAAGATTTATCCTTGTAAATATCTTCATAGTTGATATTTGGAACTTTATTACCAAAGTAGTGCAAGAGGAGAAAGAATCTAGATTTTCTTGTATACATTCTTCTCTTTTCCAGTAATAAACAGTTACTTTTCATTTATTAAAAAAAAAAAAAAAAAAAGATATAGAAAGGAAAATGGGCACCACACCACAGTTCTGAGCTATGCAAAAGCATTTTATCCCAGGGTAATAAGAGTCACTATGAAATCTGTATTTTTTTTTTTTTAAACAAGAAGCTCTGGAAATATTCTACCCCTTATAAAATTTCAGAAACCCTGCTTTCATCATTTGTGAATTTGATAAAAGTATTTCATAATTTTAGACTAGAATAATCCCCAAAGGACAAAACGATCAGTCTGGAAGGTCCTCACTGAGCCTCCAACCCGAACCTTCTACATGTGAGACTCAAGGCCGAATTCCTCCAGTCTGTTTTCTAACATGGTGACTGCCCAGAAAACATCACCTGCATCTCATTTAAGTGCCCACACTGACTCCTGCTTAGGCTCCTAACCATCTCTCTGCCTCGGGGCTCTTCGCCCACCCTACTGGCCAAGCAGCACCATCACACAGGCCTCAAGGTCGCCTGCGCAACCTCTGCTTCCAGTGCTTTGCTTAAAAACCATGGGATTATGCGTATAACACGACTGTGATACTGTCTTTGCAGGGAATAATGGAACAAGAACCGTCTTTGAGCGAAAACCTGAGCAACACCTAAGCCCCCAGCAACAGGTGTGTTTTATCCTTGAGAGCTGGGGCGCTGGGCCACAGCCAAGTGAAAGAGCTGAGCGGAGAGTGCTGGACTGCACTGAGCAGAGTGGTGAGCGGGGACCCTCACCTCCAGCAGAGACCAGTGCAAATGCCCTTGCAAGAAAAATGTGTCTTCAACTTTAACCCCCAGCTGGATCACTGACAAAGATCAACTAGGAACTCCCACTGAAAGATTACCAAAATACTCAGGGAAACAGGCCACCACGAGCAAGAGTCAATCACTGGATTTAGAACTGCAAGAAATCTAGATATTGGAATTATCGAATCAAGAAATTTAGAAAGTAATGATGAATGTGATGTTTAATGATATAAAGATGGAATCACAAAAATAAGCAAACAGTAAGAGACTATGAAAAATAACCAGGCAAACAGAACTTTTAGAAATGAAAAATATAATTGGTTTAAACATAGCTAAAGAGATAATTAATGAAATGAAATATAGATATGGATAAATTACCCCAAATGTAGTACAGAGAGACAGGGAGATGGAAAATATATGGGTTAATAAATAAGGAGGGTAGAAGTTTTAAAAAATCTGATGTAGAAAGAGACGGTTAACGTATGTCTTGCCAGAATCCCAGAAAGAAAGAATAGAGAAAATGGCGGAGGGGCAGTACATAAAGAGATAATGGCTACAGTTCCAGAGCTGATGAATCCACAGATAAAATAAGCACAACATACACCAAATACCAAGCAGTATAAATAAATAAATCCACACCTAGACACACTATAGTAAGACTAACGTATAGCAATTCTAAAAATATTTCAAAAGCAATTAGAAAAGATTACCTACAAAGAAACAAAGATGAGTAGACTGATAATCAGAATCAAAAAAATTCAATCAAACTTGATCATATACCACTTCCTTTTTCAAAAAACTTCTTCAACAGCTTAATGAAAAAAGGCTGAGGGACTTCCCTGGTGGTCCAGTGGTTAAGACTCTGCCCTCCCCATGCAGGGGGCCCGGGTTCCATCCCTGGTCAGGGAACTAGATCCCGCATGCTGCAACTAAGAGCTCGCATACTGCAGCTAAAAAGATCCTGCGTGCCTCAGTGAAGATCTTGCACGTGGCAACGAAGATCCTGCGTGCTTCAACTAAGACCCTGCAGAGGGTCTTTTAAATATTAAAAAAAAAAAAAAAAAAAAGAAAGAAAGAAAAAAGGCTGAAGAAGAGTTTGGTATTTAAGACCCTCTATAAATCTATTCCATTACTAATCTACTTTTCCAGCCAAATCTTTTTTTTTTTTGGCTGCGCCCCGTGGCATGCGGGATCTTAGTTCCCTGATCAGGGATCGAACCCACGCCCCTTGCATTGGAAGCATGGAGTCTTTTTTAAATTTTGAATATATCAGTATAGTTTATTTCTTTTATAAGAGGGAAGAAAAATACAGGAGGAAAAAAGTCAATAGCTGTGAAATGAATTCTTGAAGAAGAATCCATGCAAAAATGACTGTCATCATCTCAACTGTGAGCTATGGGAACACTCTGAAAAAAAATCTTTGGTTTAGTTTTCTTTCCTATTAAGCATTAACAATTAGTAAGATTAAATGTTTATTAAATCATGAAAATTTAAGGTAAATACAATGTATTTTCTTAAGCTGGAAAAAGAGGATTTGTGACTTTACTTGATACAAAATGAATGTATGCAACAGTGTTTTAAAATACAGCAAATTTAAGACCCCAATAATTTTTTGAATGATTTTGGAAAGTATACACAGGTCAAAACATTTTCTTATCTGAATATATTTTAAAGGCTACTTTTTATGAAAATTTAAACATTCAGGCATTTATTTCACTGACACATTTTTGAATTATAGCACTTTGAATGCAACAGATGAAATGTGCATTTTTGCTCCATCATTTGCTAGTTTTCCTCCGGAAGCATGGAGTCTTAACCACTGGACCACCAGGGAAGTCCCTGGCCAAATCTTCTGATACTTTTATTTTTTTTTAATGTGGTAAAATATATGTAACATAAAACTAGACTATTCTCTGTTACCCTAAACCTACTGTGTTGCTTCTGTAACCTCCAGGACTCTGATTACTCTGCTTCTGCCAGATGGACTGGCTTCCTGCCACCTCTGCCTCCTGAAATGACACCTTTACTCAAGACTCAGAAGCTTTCCCCAGTCACCCCAATTGGATGATCCCTTGAAATATGGTTTATTTCTCTTAGGGCATTTATAGTACATACTAGCTCATATTACAGTTATTAATTAGTCTACATATTTTATTTTCCAACTAAATTAAAACTTCTTTAAAGGCATGTGCTAGGTCAAACTGATTTTTGGATTCCCCCCGGCCCCCCGAACCCCTGTACTCCCAGGCCAGTAAATGATATAGTTTGAATACATGAAAACTGGTCAGGCACCAACTGTACAAAAGGACCAGACTAACTTCTGGCCTAGGTCTGAGATAACTCACGGCACTCATGAACTCTACTCTCCGGGACCTCCTGAGTGCTCAAGACTCACCTGTTCTGGCTGGCAAACGGTGCCTGTTCTATCGGCAGGATGCTTTCAGGCCAGGGGGCAGTCTGATTTGGAGGCGCTTGTTGTTGGCTATACTGAGGTCCCCCTATGTTCATCTCTAATTCAGATGGCCCTGAAATGGGAGAAGGAAACAATTCCAAAATCTTACAACTTGTAATAAGGGAAGTTATCTGTTTTGGTTATAGAATAGAAAGAGAAATATACAGTTTACAGAAAACAACAGAAGCAATAATAATTAGGTGAAAATAATAAGAGAATTTTTGTTCTGAAATAGAAAAAAAAGGCAAGAAATACCAAGGCTAATCACCCACTTTAGAGACTCTCTAGATCAGCAGTTCCAAACCCCTTGGACTTAGAGGAGTCTTTATATTCTTAAAGTACAGCTTTTGTGTATGTGGGTTATATCTCACTGATATTTACTATATTGGAAATTAAAACTGGAAAAAGAAAAAATGATTATTAATTCATTTAAAAGTCATCATAATAAATCCACTATGTTAACATAAACAAGATTTTTTTCTTCCAGTCGTATTGAGATATAATTGACATACAGCACTACAGAAGTTTAAGGTGTACAGCACGATGATGTGACTTACATACATCATGAAATAATTATCACAGCAAGTTTAGTGAACATCCATCATTTCAAATAGATACAAAAATTTTTTTCCTTGTGATGAGAACTCTCAAGATCTGCTCTCTTAACAGCTTTCATATATAACACACAGCAGTGTTAGTTACATGGACCTTGTTGTTAAGGTTATGTCCCTAGAACTTATAACTGGGAGTCTGTGCCTTTGGACTGCCTGCATCCAATTTCCCCTCCACCCACCTCCCCTCTGGTAACCACAAATCTGATCTCTTTTTCTATGACGTTGTTTGTTTGCAACATAAACAAGATTTTTTTAGCCAACTCTATTGTACATCCATGACAGAATGAGAGTGAAGAAGGTACGTAGTATCTTAGTATTATTATGAAAATAGTTTTGGCCTGGCAGACGCCCTAAAAGGGCATCGAAGTCCTGGACATACTTTTGAGAAGTGCTGGTCTGAGTAAAGGAGGAGCAGAAAGGTGGCCCAGACAACTTAGACGTGCGCTTTCTTAGAAGTTCTCTGTAGAGGATTAAAGCTAATGCATGATATGAGCTCTTTAATGATTTTATTATCACTATCTGTAGACCTGTCTTCCATTACAACAGATACTTTTCCGTTGAGTGCACGGCTTTTTCGAGCTCATTAAAAATCAGAGAAATTCAGCTACACAGTGAAGCTCACAGAGCCATATTTCAAGCTCAAAAGCCAGGTGCCATTCAGAGAAGAAAGACTGAGGATAAATGAAATTTCTGGATATAAGGGATTTAGTATGATGATTTTTAAATGAATGAATTAGCATTTAAAAAATTTCCCAGTTTATTTTTGCATGGAACTCTGGCCATTCTTAGCATTTTCATGTAAGCCTCAAATTATGTGAATTTATGTTTGGGAATCACACATTATTAATTTGAAGTACATTCTCTGTAGAAAGGCAACGTGAATGTCGTCTCAGAAACAATAAGCCAAAATGTGCTGAGCGATTAAACAACTAGAAAAGAAAACTGATGTTGGGGTAGGATGAGCATTCTGCATTATCGTGTCAAAACAATCCTGGCATCTTTCCCTTAACAATTTAGCACTTACTCATCATGCACCATATCCAAGTATACGAAGAAGTACATGAGCATCAACTTATCTGAATTATGCTAATGTACAAGGTAAGAGGAAGGTCAGTATGTCAATGATTAAGAAAATCTTGAGGATGAGTTGCATTACTTTAAAAAAAAAAAATAATGGTTTTATTGAGATGTAATTCCCATACCATACAATTAGCCCGTGTAAAGCGTGCGATTCCGTGGGTGTTAGTGTATCTGCAGAGTTGTAGAACCAGCACAATGATCAATTTTAGGATGTTGTCATTCCCCCCAAAAGAAACCCCATGACCATTAGGAGTCACTCCCCATCCCCCCCCATAGAGCCCCAGCCCTAGGAAACCACTAATCTACTCTCCTTCTCTACAGATTTGCCTATTCTGGACATTTCCTATAAATGGTATCACACAGTGTATCAGATCATTAATTTTAATAACATGTGAACTGTATCCAAATAGAGCTCCAGCGATCCCTACATTTTGTGAGATGCTCTCTAAGAGCGTGCACTTGCAGTGAGGAACGGGGAGAGTCTGGTTTAATAGTCTAGGGTAGTGGCCCCGGGATCTGCATTTTAAGGTCCTGATGACCATGCAGAGCTGGGAGCCACGGGTGCATCCCTGGAATACTTCTTCAAAATATCATCTGTATAACATTCATAGTGTCACAGTGCAATTCACTCCCTGCAAAAGTTGAAATTAGATAATTTAACGAAAATAAAACATCATAAAGGTAGTGGGTTCTCTTAAGTAACCGGAAAACCTGCAATTCTAAGATCCTGCACAGAGTTCCAGCAAAATCCCACTTATGACAGCTTGACATGGGGGGATTACCTAACCCGCAAATCAGCGGCACGTCTTGACAGAACCTACGGAGCTGTTCCTCTCTTCTTCTAAGAAAGTATAAAAATGAAAAGCAAAGCGCGCAGGAACTACCTTACCTATATTCATGACCTGAGGCTGAAGCATCTGTCTTTGGCCAGGCTGGCTGTTGGGTCTCATGGGGATGCTGGCTGTTGGGTTCCGAATCATACCTCCTTGGATCGGCCGGTTCATGGCACTGGTGGTAGCAGCACAGGTGACTCTCACAGCAGAACTCTGAGGTGCCCATTCCCCAGATGGCAGGGTGGGCCGGGCAGCATTACTACCAATCATGCCTGCAGGCAAGCCAGAGAAAACGGAGATGCAGTGACTGGAAACACAGTCAGCACGTATGAACACCAGACGATCTTACTCTGGTATGAGACGTTCATTCTCAATACACAGTTAGCCCAACAGCTCAGGCCCTCACCGGGACAGACGTGGGCCCTTGGCTAAGAAATACGAGATGGCAATTACTACGAAGTTTTTCACAACACGGACTTGCCACTCTTTACAGTTCGGAAAAGCTGTTAAAATTGTTCCCATATGTACTTAGAAACAGGTGCTGTGGCATGTGGATAACCCCAACTTCCTTCCTCAGGAAGTGAACCACATTAGCTGATACACACGTCAATGCTTTACTTTCCAAAAGAGAGGTGAGGCTAAGAGGAACAAGGTAAAAACTGATAATCAAGATTCTAATTAAAAACCCAAATCACAGAGAATATCCCATGAAGCCCCGGCCAGACTTTCAATCCCCAAATCCCTTTCTGAGCATTATAATTTGTTAAGCTTCCAAGCTGACCAAAGCAGCCTCGGAAGCTGGGGGAATGACAGTATCCTTCCACTCCAGTTCTTTTTGGCCAAGGCGAGGGAGCGCCAACCACTTCGGTGGACCTGGACCACCACATTCCTGGCGATACAGGTCTAGGCTGCGTTGGGACAGATTTGTAAAAACCCTTCTATACATGAGATAGTAACAGCTACGTGACCGCACACACCAGTGAGAAGAGCACAACACTGCTGGGCAGATCACGTGTTTGCTCTCCCTGGCCTGGCCCCCGGGATGCTGGCAATGGCCAGACACGGGCTAACACTTGACATCCTAAAGGGGAACAACCCCAAGTGAGGACCCTTCATTCTGAAGCGTTTAATAATGGATGTGTAACGGTTCTGCTTTCAGAGACATGGCTTGCTTTCATTTAATTATGATAAACAACTAAAAATAGGGTATTATTGCAGAAATGGAGAGAACATGTATTGTGGATGGTTTTTCACTGGTGAAATGAGAATGTGCTACATGAGGATGATTTAGAGTAAAGGGTAATTAGACTGAACAAGTTAGAACAATATTATGTTAATACATATTTTTAAAACCGTTTTAAGGCTAGGTTTGAATTATACAAAGATGTGGGAGAAAAGGTATTTTCTTTTTCAAAAAATCTATTATCTAATTAATATAACAAGATTATAGAAAGTATAGAAAGCAGGAGGGAAAATAATCCATAATTCGAAATATTAATGCAATTGTAACCAGGGTAGTCTCTTTCAGGTTTTTTTCATTTTTCTTTTTGAAACAAAGCACAGGCACTGTATGATCTTCATAGCCTGGATGCCAGTCATCTCCAGGCTGCCCAGATTTGAATATAGGTATATCCCCAAGTTCCTGAAGATTCCTCCAAGAACCCAGATCTTCTTGTATTCCAATAATAAGAAGCCACCTTTCATAAATCATTGGCTCCTTTTCTCTTCCAGAATTTTACATAAGTCAATATTTTACTTATATAAATCAATACTTTATTGTAAAAATAATGTAAAACTAATTTGGCATTGTTTCTGCGAATAAATAAATTAGTGATGTAGTCAGTGCCTGGCACATATAGTAGGTACCTAATAAATACTTGCTGAATGAATAAACTATTTTAATACAACATTCTTCACATTTCCCATGAATTTCTTACCAACAACAGAAAGTTAAAAAGGAAATCCATCTTTTCAACCCTTAGACTGAACTCTTATTTTCTGTTAACTATCTAAATGGCAATGTGTATACAGGGATTACAGACTAAGCTAAAAAAAACACCAAGAATTAAAACCCATGAATATAAGTTCTTTTTATAATATCTCTTTCAATGCCTTTGTCACCAGCGGTAAACTGTGAGCAGTTCTCCATTAGAAAACTTAGCATCCTAAGGGTACAGGACACCACAGGGTACAGGACGTGGTGGTAATAGCAATCAATGCTGCAGCAGTGATTCCTAGCCTGAACTGGGTGGAGGTTTGGGAGTACAGTTGCTGCTATGACGGTGACTACCACTTAGGAAAATGCATGGGCAACTTGGCAGACACCTTAAGTTACAGCAGGTCAAGGGCCAAACCAGATCACAGGCAACTTCACAGATCTTTAAAAATGGAGCCCCTGGATCAGTTACTCTTAGGCCAGGCATACTACTATGTAAAGTTCGTTACTTTTTTAAGTTCGTTATTTTTAATTAATGTTTTTTTTGGAATGAGAATTGCTATCATTATGAGTATAAAAGGCTGGTTCGGGCTTCCCTGGTGGCGCAGTGGTTGAGAGTCCGCCTGCCGATGCAGGGGACACGGGTTCGTGC
>NC_041228.1:65769992-65800124 GCF_002837175.3 Physeter macrocephalus | reverse complement strand
GGAGAGGCCACAACAGTGAGAGGCCCGCGTACCGCAAAAAAAAAAAAAAAAAAAAAAAAAAAAAAAAGGTTGGTTGAATTTTAAACCTTCATTCTGAAATTCGCCCAACGCAAGCCATCAACTAACCGGAAGTGTTCTGGGGTTATCAGCAGATTATCACGACAAGCTAGCAACCACCAAATTATTTTACACATATCACTACAATGTCTGGAAGAGTAACTGGAATAGTAACTGAAATAAGCTTATGCCATAGGATTAATGATTAGAACCCTTGTAAAAACAATGATCACAGAATAAAAGGGTCAGCTTACTTGAATGCTTTCCGATGTTTCATATACCACGCTCGCAGTGAAAATTTGCAGAATTTAGTTACATTCAAATGTTAGTTTCTAGCATAAAAAATTTCACTTGAAAAATTCTACTAGTTTGATGTGGATGAATACATCATTAAGTTAAATAACCCACCAATAAAGTTAACAGCACATTTGAGCCCTTACCTGTGCTACTGTTCCCTAAATTTCCTTGGTTTCCTATCATCCCTTGATTACCCATCATTCCTGGCTGAGGTATCACTGAGTAGGGACTATTGTTTCTGATTGGTGGGAAAGGTCCAGCACCAGTTGGGCTTTGCAATGTGATGTCAAGTGGTAAATTCTGGTTTGGCAATAACCTGCCCAGTTGCCCTGGTCGTGGGTTATTAAAAGCTAAGGAGAAAACAAATGAAAATTTAAGGTTAATATAGGATAATGGAAAATAGCAACAGAAGTAGTGTTCAGGGAAAATGTCGTTTGTAAAATCACAAAGATACGCATGTCAGGGACCAACTGCCTACATAAAAGACAAATTCACAGACAAAAAAACATGTGGCGCGAAAACATAGACTTGCAATCTAATCAACAAGTCTCTAATTTAATTCCTGACAACCTTGAAAAACAAAAAAGAAGTAAAAAGGGAAAAAAAGAACATGTCTATTATTTACCATACATTTTTCTCCCCAATATTAACTTCTAATATTCAACTGTATTTGTTAAGGAAACTACTAATATATTTTTTTCATATATTATTTGAATTTAGCAACATTGCTTTGTCACAGCTGTGAAGCCATAAACATCTCCTGCATATACCACCAAACCCAGATACATGTGGTTTGGACATGAGACTATCATTTTTTTAATTGGACTTTCCTAGGAATAGAATTAGGTTAAAAATGTCTACTCTCATTGGAAGTTAAAATCTTTAAATGTGTGAACTCTGGTACCTGAAGTTAGTATTGAAGCTCTAGGGCCCTGTTAAGTCTTCTAAATATAGCTTCTTTAAATTCCAGATACATTTATATTTGAAAGGATTCTTATGGTTAGTTCACAAGAGTTTATTGTGCAGTAAGTACTACACCAGTGTACTATACTATCACACAGACAACCAGTGATTTGATAACAATGTTTCTACAAGAACAAAGATATTATAAGTTACAATTCATAGAGCTAACGTATTAAATAATATCAAGGATCTTATTTTCTCGGAATTATATAAACACAGTATGAAATAGAACATTTAAAACACGTTCACGTTCTTAACAATTAATAACAAATAAAATATTTAGAAGAATTAGGGTTTAAATGAAAATGATGTACACGCTTAAGCTGACTTCCTCAGGTTTAGTTATCTGGTTACCATTCAGTAGTCTGAAGACCATCAGGAGGTACAGATAGAGGAGAAACCATGAGTTTTCATGCAGTCCTCCATTAACTCCGCTGGGTCATGAGCATAAACCTGCTACTGTGTTTCTTACTCACTTCTCAACTCTCTGACTTTGTGATCTCTCACAGGCCATAAGCAACCCTCCATTCCCTAAGAAGTAGGCATGTTTGACAGATAACAAACAAAAACTCGTGTTGTTTTACCCTTTTCAGAATGATCACGAATCACTTTGAGAAGAGATCTATTAATCAAGGATATTTTGTGATGTGGTTGATGGTTGCCATTTCTGATTTGAGAACAGATGCTAAGCTTTGGGTCAAACTGTACTTGAAGAGGGAAAAATCATTCTGTTCACCGATTTAACACTGAAGAGGTTCTCTCTTTCTACAGATCATGTCCTTAGCGCAGGAAAGATATTTTCTTCTGCTCAAAACTATCGGACAACTTTAGCTAACTATCAAGTTTGTAAACTAAGTGTTCAAAGTGGAGAAAGACCTCATCTTAAACTTACAGAAATATAAAATAGGGAATTCCCTGGTGGTCCAGTGGTTAAGACTCTGAACTTCCACTGCAGGGGGCACAGGTTTGATCCCTGGTCGGGGAACTAAAATCCCACATGCTGCACGGTGCGGCCAAAAAAAAAAAAAAAAAAAACAGGGGACTGAGATCCTGCAAGCCACACAGCGCGGCCAAATAAATAAATAAATAAATAAATAAAATTAAAAAAAATAAAAGTAAGCGATAAAAAATGTCACTTATAAAACAGTCTAAGGTCTTCCAGCTGTATATCATACTAATTAAACTTAAGATGCACTTAGAAAACATTTATATGATAAATTTCCACGTAAAATGGATATTTATATGAGGATTCCTAAGAGATAGGACAAGGTATTTTTAATGTGTGTAGCCCTTTCATGTATAATGAGTAAGTATTTTGATTAAAAAAATTTTAGTAGTATATTATTCCCGAAAAGTCAGCATAACTTTCTAAGTTTCTGTCTTTTAAGTATTCAGCCATATATTAAGATGCAGAGAATCTATTTTAAACTCCATTTCTGAAGGCAGTGGCTGAAATGAAGGGAAGTATGACAATCATCCGAAGAACTTTATCAGTGCAGGTCAGTCTCACCCCGTGTTGATTATATTAACCACAGGCTCCTGCAGAAAAGGCCATGTTTACTAGAATCCACCCTGAATACTGTTTTTGAAGGGCTGTGACGGTAGGTGGTGCTATCTGACCATAAAAACCTTGAAGTGACTAAGCTGTTTGCGTCAGATTTTAATAACCCCTGTTTCTGATGGTGATAACATGGGAATTTCTTGGCATAACCATCAATATCTCATACTCACTGCTCTGTGAAATTCGCAATGCTGTTTTCTGGGCTCCAACAGGTGTAACAGGGCTGCTCTCGGCTGTGAGTTGCATGAGGTCATTGATGATGGCTTGCTTGTCAACTGATCCAGCAGGGGCGCCTGGCCTCGTGTCTGGGAAAAGCTGTGGTAACTGACTATTCTGCAAATCATCCAAAATCTCCTCCAAGTTGTCCAGCTCACTGCCAGGCTGCGGTTAACAAACAGAAGAGTTTATCCAGTCCCACGCGAGGAGTGGGCGCCACAGGCCCGCTTTGCAATTACAGACCTAACCGGTGTAAGGGCACCAGAGCCAAACAAGGGATGCAGACACATGCGAACCTCAGGCCTAACAGTTAATTGATCATCTTAAAAAAAAATTAAATCAACAAAGGACAGATAATTTAATCTCTTGCTCCTCAGTTTCCTCATCTGTGAAAAGAGAGATGACTGAATTAGAAAGAAAGCTCTCTTCTAGCATTGTGATTCACTGGCAATTTATAAATTCCCCTTTATTTTATGCTAATAAGTCAATTAATGATGAGTATGTGTATTTCTAATTAACCATGGTGTACTATGACTTACAGTCCAGGCCTAGGTTTTGTGGTTAACTCTCCTGACGAAATAACAACAACAAAAAATTGGTGGAAAATATGATCCAAATTTACACGAAATCAGTATTTAGTAAATGGTCATTTCCTTTTAGAACTTTGTTTTTCTTTTTCTTTCTTTCTTTCTTTCTTTTTAAGAGCAAGGAGTGAAACGCACGAGGAGCTGGACGTAACCATGAACAGCTCAGCCCTGTCTTTTCCATTTGAGTGGTGTTTTTTTCCTGCTTACACTTTCAGTTTCGAATGACACTGGCTTTCTCAGTCACTCACCAGCTTTGGTGACAAATGCGGGGAAGCAGGATGAAAACATAGCAGCTATTAATTTGACTTTACAGAAGCCATAAAAATATTTCTTACAGCTTTTCCCTTTACTAAAATAATTTCCTTTCAACTACCAACATTAAAATAATAAAGTACATATCACCACTATTTCACACCTAGTGCTTTTCTTCCAGAGAGCTCAACTGAATTTATATTCGTTTAAGTAGAACCTATCTGTGTGCCAAGTATTTAAAATCAGACCGTGCCAACCACACAGGAAAATGGCTAAGTTATGTGTAGGTGGAAAAACACAAGTTAGGCAACTTCCCCAAAGTCACTGGATGGACTTTGAATCCTTGACCACGTGACTAACCCTTTTGTCTACACTGGCAATTCAAATGAAAGCATTTACATCCGACATGAGGTATACTTAAAGCAGAATGGCTTACAGTTTTATTCTATACACTAGAAGCTGCATTTACTAAGGTTTTTGCAATTTATGGCAAATGTAAATCTATATAGGAAGTCTTTTTACTGGACATAATTTCTCAAGTTAGGAAGGATATAATGAAGTGATATTTTATTGGAGTCTTTGTTCAGAGTCAATTAGCTTAGTGAGAACTTGGAGATCCATTTTCCAGGGAATTCCTAATGCACTGTTTGAGCAATCACAAGACCATTTTCTAGTTAGTTTAGCCACCCGTTTCTAACAAAAGAGGGAGGGATCAAACTTGGGAGAGCTACATCTTAGGTAAGGGTTAGGTTCCAAAGTTAGCATCCTAAAGTATAGACAGACACAGACAAAATGATCCTTAGAACGGCTCGGGAAGGAACCTTATTGTATGTCCCCTCCACCAAGGGCAACACAGCCAGTTTTCCCTCCAGAGTGAAAGCACATCACTGCTTCTTTGGCTGAGTCCGAAATGACGAAGTTTATGCGGGGGCCATTCCGCACTGAAAAAGCCCGTAGCTACATTTCCACACTACTGGAGCTTCAAGGGAACCAAAACCCAGTTAAGTCTCTTGAACGGTGGGCAAAACTGCTCAAGTGACTTAACCATTTAATAGCTCTCTCTCCTTTTTTTTTTTTTTTCTTCTTCTGAATGTGTATGGACAATTTTGGGTAAGTTAAACATGTGTAAAGTGACTCCGTTGGAAAGCTATCGTTATCATGTTTTGCTGAATACGTAAGATACAAACATCAGTGTAATAAGTACTTATTGCCCTCTGAGGACAGTGCCTGGACAATGGACACTCAGTCAACCCGATGAGTTCCTTCAACTATTTTAACTGGTAATTTAAAACATTTCCCAGAATCAACTCAATTTCTCATAGAAATTCCTATCATTTCTATAATTTCTCAGAAAAAAGTTTCATAAAGATGGATAGGGACTTCCCTGGTGGCGCAGTGGTTAAGAATCCGCCTGCCAATGCAGGGGACACGGGTTCGAGCCCTGGTCCAGGAAGATCCCACATGCTGCGAAGCAACTAAGCCCGTGCGCCACAACTGCTGAGCCTGCGCTCTAGAGCCTGTGAGCCACAACTACTGAAGCCCACGAGCCTAGAGCCCGTGCTCTGCAACAAGAGAAGCCACCGCAATGAGAAGCCCGCGCACCGCAACGAAGAGTAGCCCCCGCTCGCCGCAACTAGAGAAAGCCCGCGCACAGCAACAAAGACCCGGTGCAGCCCAAAATAAATAAATTTATTAAAAAAAAAAAAGATGGATAAATATCCTTACAGTTGTATCATGAAAATAGCTACAGAGGTATTAAGAGGTTCTAATAAACTGTGAAGTTTACTGCTGTCCTAGGAAACCAGGTTTCCCTACTACAGTAATGCTGCCTTGTGTAGAGTATTTTAAAATTCATTGTTTGTGGAGGGGTGAGAGGGTGGGCCGTAATAAGTAATAAGCTACTTCTTGAGAAAGCTTTGCAGATGCCTTGAATGAGAAACGGCCCAAATAAATAGGTTCATATAAACGATAATAAAAATAAATATATTATTTTCCTCAGTGGATGCTCTTATAATTTGCTCCCAATCCCAGGTATATGTAAAAGAAAGCTTTTACAATATAGATTAATAGTCTGGGTCTAGACTCCCACCTTTCCTTTTCACCTTTATTCTTTTCACACAAATAAAATGATACTTTAAACCATCTTGAATAGAAAAATAACTATCATGGTTTCAAAGAGTTCTAACGATAGGATTCATGATTCTTCCTTTGTGATCTACTCTTGTGTCGAATATGATGAGCTTAAAATAAGTCTAAAGTTAATCTCTCTCTCTATATATACATAGCTATATAAAACATTAATACATTTGGACGGTTTAAACCTATTTATTGGTTCTTTATTTCAAATAATTAGATAATTTAAAATCCACGATTTTCTTTGATTTTTATTTTTAAAAAGCATATATTAAAACTGATTTTCAAATTTTAATCTTTGCCATTTCTAAGAGCTGATCAAATTCAACTGTGTTTCAGCCTAGCTTTGACAAGTAACTAAACACTTATTTGTCTTAAGAAAGTCATGCAGGGACTTCTTGGCGTTATATTCAGAAGGAACTGGTTCTTTGGAGACCCTTAACTATGGACACTATAGTATATGAATTCATTCAGCTTACCATCAGAAAAATGCATTATGAAAATTTCCCCACTAGAGATAATATTGCTTTGCTTGTGTTTATTTCTTGTCAATATTTGGAGTATGCATCTAAATTAATCTGACTGTCTCAACTTTACTTGAAATGTTCTTTCTCAAGGAGAGTGTCTCGCCCGACACCTTTGGCTGCCTAGGAATAAAATCTGACGACTATGGGCATTTTCTTCTGCAGTCGTGTAAGTCCTGGAAGGGCTGCATCTGATCACATGAAGTTTCTGATCAAACGTTTCTGCCCCCTAAGTAAGCTTTAATTCTCATCAAAAGTTCTTCTAGCTCCTTTCTAGTTCCTTTCTTAGGCATGATTTCTTCACAAAACAAAAAGATTAATGCCTTCCTTGAAAACGCTTTGCCAAGATACTTCAAAGTTTTGCTTAGGCATCTCTTCGAATGCTCAAATTAGCCACATCAATTTGAAGAGTTGGTTTAAACTATTTCAGGCAGAAAATGAGTCAGAAAGATTTTTGTAAAAGTTCTACAAAATGAAAATTGGACTTGATTTCTGAAATTTTTTCTGGTTTTATGAATTTTTCATGTGTCAAATCAATTTGTTTTCTGAAGGAAATATAAAGAACATATGTATTTTAATACATGTATTCTAATAAATTACAAAACAGTGTTTCAAAAATTTTTTAAAAAACTGTTATTTTACCACATTTGCCTAACATAAAATTGCTTTAAAAAATGGCAACACAATTCTACCACATTTGGAGGGAAATTTTCAGGACACTACCAGTTTAAAATATGGTTTGCTTTTCTAATGGAGCCAAATAACAAGAAGAAATTCTTTACAGACTGTTTCTAAACCCTCATCATAAGTGGCCCAGTAGCATTAAGAAAGAGCATAAGAGTACCATTTAGTTAGTATCATTTACACATGCTCCATTATGTAAATAAGTATATAACTTAAAAGTCAGTGAACATATTGGAAATTTTTCTGTCATTGTTTCCTGTTGGTTATGAAACACTGTAGAAACAAATGTTGTTTAAATACTCTACGGAGTGAAGAATGCTATTTTAGGTATAATGGCACCATCGAAGTACTTCCTGCCCTTAATAAGTTAGTGATAGGTTAAACACACACTCGGATAATGGCTCTTTTCTGAGTCAAAATAACAAGACAGTCAACTGTGCAATTCAGGCTCGCTAACAGTTTAACTTACTGAATAAAAATGTGTTGTGTTCCCCTGAAGTGAAAGAAAAACCTTTGATAAATTTGTACAGAAGTCAATAGGAGATACAATCAACCTGTATTTGGGAAAAGTGAAGGAGGGCGGGAAGTGAAAGAATCCCTGTTTTTTTTTTTTTTCTTAAAGTAAGTCATTCTACCTTTGATCTAAATTTAGGTAATGCATACTTCCTGTGGTAACCTTTCTTTTCAAGCTGCAATGTTTCTGATGTTAAAATTGCTCTGAAGCAGTATTTTTTTGGTGGAGTTTTAAATGGGAATAGATGGAGGGTAAAACCAGGAACTGGGTTTCATTAAGAAAAAAATACTGTGTGTATGGGTGAGTGTGAGTGTGTGTGCGTGTCCACCCAAAATGACAGGTTCGTGCTGATTAACACTCTGTGCTTTAAGTTCCCAAAGTAAGATAACGTTGATCAGAAAAAAACGTTCTTTTAAATACCAACTAGAAACCTGCAAGTGACTCAAGGACTTAAAAAAAACAAACAGAACTTCTTCTTTGTCAGTTTCTTGTATGAAGTTAGTGTAATCATATAGGTAAATACAGAAATGCCAAACAGCGCCCTCCTTCCCTGACCCTCTAAGTCTCTAAGGCCTCAGGCCTGGGATAGAAATAAATTCTGTTTATGGAGCGGAGGACCAGCCACTTAGCCACTAAGCCAAGGGGGACCTCATGAGTCACCATCTTGCCCTCTAGCATGTGTCAAGAGACCTGAGTGACAGTAACTCTGCCTGCCACTCTGAACTGCCACTAGCTCTGCGTATTCTAATCTAGTAAACCTCAAAAGGTTAAAACATCTACAGCTGTCAATATGCTTTTACACTACACTTTATCCAAGATATTGTTATTAACTTTCTGCTGAGCCCCCGGGGCCCCCCCACGCAATGATCTTACAGCATCACAGAGTGGCTGGTGTAGAGGACTGAGCACTAACATCTAAGTTTAAGGATTCATCCTCACCCAAGGCGTTTACACAATTACGCTGTTTCCCTCATGAAGGGCACAAAGAATGGCAGCAGCTGTCCAGACATCAAAGTGAAAGACAGACAGGAAGCTGCGTGCTCAGGGCCTGGAAGGAGGCCGGCCGTCCAAGCACGCTCTCCACCCCAGAGCTGCTGCTGGGTCAGCCTCCAGCCGGGAGGTCCAAGGTGACGGCCAGCCGTGCTCCTCTCTCGTCTCCCCATGCACGCCTAGTCCCTGAAGACAGCGACACCTGAAATGTCCACTTGTAAAACAAGTTTCAAGGCCGTATCAGTGAACCATTTTAAGCAGAGAGGCCCGTGCAGCTTCTTCACTTCTCAACCCATCACGACTTAAGGCAGCGCTCAGGGAGGGCAGGGTTGACGAAGTCTTGGATCTTTACCCCACCGGTCGTTGACTCCCCAGAAAACCCCTTATGCCAAGTCATTATTGTCAGCAATAAATCTTTTTTTTTTAAAATAGGAAAATTTTAAACAGTTTGCATTTTCCCCCTGTGATGTCACTACCTCAGAGTGTCATCAAGAATGACTCTGAATATCACTTTAGCTATCCTTGATTTTCTCAGGAAATTAATTTTTCACGTAAGAACAACAGATAACGCAACCTATTACTTCAGTTTTACACTTATATTTGATGGTTCCGCTCTACCAACATCAAGGCCAACTTTACCTCCCCTCTACCCTCCATTCCCCCTTAAATACTTTTTATGCCGATGGTCTAAGAAATTCTTTAGCGTTAAGCAGAAGTCGTGATTGAGAATAAAGAGAGGTAGAATGATCTTCATTGAGTCTGAAAACCAGTCAGACTCTGCTCTTAAAAAGGGAAAGGTAAGTAAAAAATAATTTAATTAAGTTTGTCCTGACAAAGCCCACTTTTGAGGAAGTGATTACCTCCAATTAGGTATCTTCTAATAACAGGGGTCAGTAAACCCCAGCTGGCCTGCGGGCTAAATCCTGCCCACCACCTGTTTTTGTATGGCCCATGCACTAAGAATGGACTTACATTTTCTAACAATTGAAAAAAAAAATCAAAAGAAGAGTATCTTGTGACACGCGAAAATTGTATAAAATTCAAGTATCAGTTTGACTGAAACACAGCACGCTCGTTTGTTCCTGTGTAGTGTCTAGGGCTGTGTTTGCAAGCCAGGGGTGGAACTAAATAACTGTGGCAGACAGTGTGTGGCCTGCAAAGCCTGAAATATCACCACTTGACCCTTTACAAGATAAAAGTCAGCTCTATAACGACGTCACTCTTTGCTAGACAGAGTGTTTGGAACGCGCGGCCTCAGTGAGAATTGATTCTGTTTCAAGGCAAGAACAAAGAAGAAGACTTATTTTTATCCAGTCACCTGAGGCCCCAGAAGACCCCTGTGGAGAAATCCCTGATGGCTATGGATTAGGACACTTGGGGGGACACATGACAAAACTTACCTGGTCACTGGGCTCAAAGCTCATCTCCTCCTTTTCAGTTTTCATAGTGATTAATTTCGTGTTACTGGCAGGGTCTGTCTTACTGTCCAGTCGCTCCAGTTTGGGGGTGATTTCTGGTAAACCGATATCTTTAGTATCATCTTTATCGAGCAGGTAGCGAAGTAGTGCATTCTCTTTCTTCTTGGGGCTCACTGGCTCCTGCTTAATAGTCACCTCGGAGCCAGGAGCTGTGCTGCTGGCCTCCTGGTTCAGCTCTTTGCCCGTGGCTTCCGCTGTCAGCTTCGCCAAGTCCACGGGGGAACTGCTGTCCTGCAGGAGTCTGTGCAAAATCTTATGCTTCTCCTTGAGCGAGGTTCCGTGCGTCGACCCAGAGCCAGGCAAGCTGCCTGTGGAGTCCTTGTGGGTGTCCGACAGGGCGCCAGGCAAGGGCGAGGGCTCCATCTGGTCGGACTTGGTGGTTAGCAGCTGCAGGAGTTTGGTCTGCCCCTTGCCGTCGTGCAGTCTGCTCTGCCCGTCAGGCCTCTCGCCGCTCCCGGCCTGGGGCAGGCCGGCCTCGCTGGCTTCCTTCTGCTGCCCCGGGTGGCAGCTGCTCTCTGCTGGCCCGGCTGGACCTTCTGAGGGCTCCCCGTAAAGTCCGAAACAGTCTTTGGAGTCTAAGCTTCCCATCTTGCTGAGCGGGGGGGGATTCATATGCACCGGGGAGTTTTGCAAGTTGCCCATTTTGAGGTCCGGTGAAGCCAGTGACGACCCCAGCGAGACCCCGTGCCCCTCGCTGAGGGCCTGCAGCGCGTTGAGGGAACTGTTGGTGTAGCTATGGCTATTTCCTGTGCTGCTGCAAACTCCCACGGGCGAATGCAAGCTTCCTGCAGGGGAAAACTGACTGGGGGGGATTCGAGGGCTTCCGGCCACCCCAGGGCTCATGCGATGCCTCGGTGAGAGCATGGAGCTGGGCTGTCCTGGATTCAGGCCTGGGCTGCTTTGTGAGGGGCTGTTCATTTTGAGTGCATAGTTACTACCCTGAGGAGTGGCTGCCTGCATGCTCGACACGTGGTTCATTCCCCCGGAACCACCAAACCTGCCCATGGGCATGCCCACTTGTTCCTTTGGGCCGTTCATGGGGAAATTTATATTGCTACTTAGGGTCATGTCCTGACCTGGGTTCCCACTGCACATGGCCTGATGGGCAGGGCTGCCAGAGCTAATTGGATTCAATGGCTTCCCCATCGCTTGTCCAGTCAGATCCGGATTCATTACACACACATTCTGCTCTCTGTAGGACGAGGAAAGAAATATAAGATAAAAGGGAAGATTCTGAGCAAGGTGTCATTAATTTTTGAAAATGAGATCGCCTCATTTCTTTAAAAAGAACGAACGACATGGAAGGAAAGGATAATACTTTGATGAAACAATCTGCAATTACGGGCAAGACTGAACCTGCGGCGTTTTGGACCAAGAGGGATGTTTTTCAGTCCACTCATTAAGACGTCTGTGGTTCTACAGAGGAAGTTATGTTTAAATTTGACTTCTACCATACTGAAAGTATAGTTGCTAGACAAGACATTAGCGGGCCTCCAATTACATAACATACCTTCCTCACTAAACGGTACGTTATCATGAATAACTGAGAGCTTGTACTGTCTGAAAGAAACGACCCAAACAAGTATATAGCTGCCTTCAATTATCTGCCAGATTACAATTCCTAACAACAGATCCATCTGTGAGCCTGGAGCTTGATGTGTGCTACTTGGCTCAAGATGAAGAGTAAACTTAAGAGAGAAAAAAAACTTGCCCCTAACTCTTCGAAACTCTGCAAGTTTTAGAGCCAATAAAGTTCCCAAAACTGTTTAGAATTAGATTACCTGTCTAACAGATCCCCCACCTGGGTCCCCCTGGAAGGCAAAGCAAGAGCCTCTCAGGCCACATGGAAGGAATTGCAGATCGTCCCGAGTCTGTGATCTTATTCCCCAACTCGCAGGCAACCCTACTCCGCTCCTGGTCTCAAAGCCGGTTTGCTGAGCTGGAGGATTTTCCAAGCCCTATGAGCTTTAATTTACAGCTTGGCAGTCACTTGTGCGTTACCAAGCGTGTTCACAAACCCAAACAAAACAGGTTTCACAAATTGTCAAACACCAGCTTTCGGTTGGGGTGGGGAAATGTGGTGCATCTGTAATCACTTTCAAATTGTTTCAGTTTGAGGTCGGATTTATTAACAGTTGGCAAACAGGGCTGCTTGATATTTTTATTCGTAATAAGAAAATAAATAATTGAGAAATGTAATAAAAGAGAACTCCAGAGCAACTTTAGATATATGCTGACAGCACCTCATAAAGTTTTACGTAGCACACACGTAAATATTTACATAACCTGAAATACAATCATTTCCCTAAATTTGTGCTCTAAAACTATATGGTTTATGACACTTACTTTAAAATCAACATTCAATTTTCCTTACTTTTATTTTTTATGGCAATGTTCACTACCCTTCAATTTAAAGTCTAATGTCAAAAAGTTCATTTAAACCTGAGAATAACAAACTAAAGTATTCCTTCTAAGTATATGTATATTTGAAAGTTTTAGATTTCAACACACAGGAGCAGAAGTCATTCTATATTCCTGCCCTGCATGTATCACCGCTGGGAACTGATCAATATTCTTCTCTGATGTAACAGGCAGTCAGTCATGTCAGAGCAAAGTTAGTGCTAGTCTATGTCCTTCCAGCTAGGTTTTAAGATTCACTAGTATTGGGAATTCCCTGGCCGTCCAGTGGTTAGGACTCTGCGGTCTCACTGTCGAGGGCCCAGGTTCGATCCCTGGTTGGGGAACTAAGATCCCACAAGCCGCGTGGCACGGCCTAAATAAAACAAAATAAAATAAAATAAAATTCACTAATATTAAGGCTAAAATTCAAAGTGTAGCCCTACTCTGAATTTCAGTATCGGGAGTTGTCTTTTAGCCAACAGTTAATAACAATTTAATTTTAACTTAATTTATATTTTACAGCCTGGGGTTGGTCAACAGAAAGGTCTACCAAACCTGACAAGCTCTGGGATGATTTCCTGCTTTTGGAACCTTTCCTCCTGACTTGGGGAGGGCAGGTGGTATCTCAGAACAAGGCTTACCTGTGCAGCATATGCAAAGATATCACAAGCTGAGGTTCGTTAGTAGTCTGAGAACGGATGAGCTTGCTCTTCGTTTGTGCAGCCACGAGAGTGCCGTCGGACAAGGAAAAACGATAGATCTGACTGAATGCCAATCCCTGTCTCAGCACTGCAGGCAAGCAAGGAAGCAGAACGCACGTTTAGAAGCACAATCAGAAGGTGAGGGCAGGACAAGACATAATAACAGTAATAAACTTCGTTAAGTGTATTATTTTCCTACCAGCAGGTTAAAAAGAGTTGTAAGTAATATTTCATGACATTAGAACATTATACATTTTTAAAAACACATTTATCTTTCATTCAAAGTACCGATAAATTCAATATACTGTATTTTTTTCCCCCCGCAAATGAAGCTGGGACCCTCAAACTACGTTCTTTTTAAAATCTTCAGTATCATGGCAAAACAGAGTGTAAACAATTTATTAGCTCAAAACACGCTTTACAACGATTTGTCTAAAATGTCAGGAAACAATGCAATGCATAAACATGATACCTCCACAGGGTACAATTTGCCTTTAATTTCTCTTCAAACTAATACAGTAGTAAATGTTACAGTAAAACTTATGCCATTGAATATATTCTCCGAATATTCATCTTGAAGTTACGTACTGTTTACTCCATTATCTCACACTACTATTCCCCAATTCTGTTTCTCGGTGTGTAAGAAGTATTATTTCTGTGGTCAGGATAACAGGAAGTAAAAGATAAACAATCACAGGAATCTTTTCAGAGAAAAAAAGGCTAAATAGAAAACTGAAATAATAAAAGTACAAATCTTAGTGACATGGCATTGGTTTAATGTCTGGATAAAGAGTCAGGCGTTTCCATTTTCAAGACTAGAGCAGAAAATATAACACTAGGTTAAAATAATTTCTCTTAAAATTTCAGATTTATCTTTAAAACAACTGTATTTTAAAACCGTCAAATACTGCATATTAAAAAAGAACACTTCAATAGAAAAAAAGGAGCCATACAGTTTAGTTACCTTCTAAACCATTTTAAGAAGACTACCATTTTCTACCACATAATCCTCAGCACAAATTTTGCAGGCTGACTAGTTAGTCCCAAAGTGGCCAAGCACATTCATCATTCCACAAAATTACGAGAGAGAGAGAGAGAGAGAGAGAGAGAGAGAGAGAGAAAGAGAGAGAGAGAGAGACAGTCAGACAGAGGTAGGTGCTGACACACAATGTGGATTCAGATTTTTTGGTAAAATTTCACTTTGAGCAATTTCCCTGATGAACACCCCTCAGTTCCAGGTATTTAGGGACATGCAGTATTTAGGTATTACTTTCTGCCACCAACTACTGTATGATTACTCTGAAGTGGCAGTACTGGAAAGGAATTACTGTACATACATGTGTCTTGCTCTGTACACTAAGTATGCCACTAAAAGGTGGCATAAATACCATTTTTATAATAGGACCCATATTTCCGATGGCTTATAATTTCAGAATTTTATCCGACCTTGGCTGTGATCCCTCAAGATTTTCCATTTCCATTTGGTCTGTATCAAACACCTCTGCTGAGTAGATTTGTGTCAGCAAGCCCCTGAACGCATTCAGGAAGCTCCTCCATGTAAACAAAGCCTTCCAGTAGATTTTTATTCAATGCAAATGATTACCTTCAATCTGACTTATTTCACACATTTGGATGAAATGTATTTTATACATTGCAGAGTTTCCTTTCAGTGGGTCCCATATGTTTAAACCTAGCATTAGTGCCTAGTACATCTGTGTAAACCCTTTTGTAAGGAATCACGAAGCCACAGGATTAAATGTGGGGCATTGCTACTCAGGGCCCAAGGACACTGAACACGGCTGCTGATGGAGATTTCTTATTCTTTGTTACTACTCTTTTTATTTTAAACCAGACCTAGTGAAATGGGCAGGTTAATTACTGATTTCTGTCAAATGTAGCACCTTTATTTCCTCTTACTCTTTCCCACTTACAGAAAAATGCTGGAAGACACAAATT
Source organism: Physeter macrocephalus (assembly GCF_002837175.3). Classification (NCBI taxonomy): domain Eukaryota; kingdom Metazoa; phylum Chordata; class Mammalia; order Artiodactyla; family Physeteridae; genus Physeter; species Physeter macrocephalus. Next base: position 65,784,811 of record NC_041228.1, on the reverse strand, counting down.
GTTGGATCATGTACTTAATTATTTCTAAGAAATAAGGATGAAGAAGATAAACAGGATGAGTAAGATGAGGGAAAAATAAGGGAATGGAAAGAGAGGTCATTTACCATGACTTGTACTTTTTCATAATCAATCTTAAAAGCATAAAGTTTAAACTTACAAACACTCTTGGTAAATGCCAAGGTCATGGATGCACGTTAAACGGAAGATGACCAACTAAAACTTGATTTTCAATAATGAGTTACAAATTTTTTCTGCAAAAATGCAGACGATTTGCCAAACTGAGTTATAAGGCACAGGGCCCCCATCCCTCACAGGCAGCGTGGCCCCCATAGAATCCACGCCCATAACCAAGTGCCCCTGCCAGGACATGCAGGGTCCACGAGAGGAGAGTCAGAAGACCAGAAGGAAAAAGTGTCTCCCCCATGGAGTCCTGCTAAAGAAAGGAATTTTTTCTTTGTTCTCACCAATGTAACAAAAACCCAGAATGCCCCTGAGAAAAAGTGATGCTGCAGAAAGAACCATGGGAGCAGCGCGGTGGTGAAGTGATGGCCAGGACGGGCCTCAGATCCAGCTCCGGAGCTGACACTTTTTAAAAAAAGCAAAAGAAATTTATTTATTTATTTGGTTGCACCGGGTCTTAGTTGCGGCAGGTGGGCTGCTTAGTTGCGGCTCATGGGCTCCTTAGTTGCAGCACACGGGCTCCTTAGTTGTGGCATGCAAACTTTTAGTTGCGGCATGCATGTGGGATCTAGTTCCCTGACCGGGGATCGAACCCGGGCCCCCTGCATTGGGAGCGCAGAGTCTTAACCACTGTGCCACCAGGGAAGTCCCAGGAGCTGACACTTTCTAATCGAAGGCTCCCGAGGCCATGTCACCTGTGTCAGCTCCCCACTGACAGCACAAGAGTCAAACGCCCACTTCCTAGGTGGGCTGTGGCGATCATGGGGCTCACGGAAAGAGGGACAATGCCAGGCAAAGGGCAGGTGCTCAAGGAGGGCTGAGTCTTGGGTTTAGTTCCAGGTGTCCTATTAACTAACTGTGTGACCTCAGACAAGTCACTTCATCTCTTTCTAGAAACATCTGGGCAGTCTTCAGTGGTCGTCATCTGGAAGGAGGGCTTGGGATCCCACTGTCGCCTCTAACAGGAATTCACCTGCTCTTGCAAATCTCCTTTCATTCTTATTTCCACAGTGTCCTTACGATTCAGATGGTAGCTCTTTTGCTATTAGAAGGGACCTCAGTATGTTGTTTTACACATCTAGAAGCCGTAGCATCAAAGACAATGATCTCTTTCCCTTTCCTTTCATCTGTCTTTGTGAGATTATCATGCCCAATTCGATTTCCTTCATCACACTCTTAGCCTTACAGGTTCTCCTATTCAATTTCCCTTCAGACGGCGACAATTCTGGGCAAGACGATGCAAGTACATACGAACCCAAAGAGTCACCAGATCCAAGTCCCCGGAGGTGGATTCAGGAATCACTGTTTCCGAGAAAGCTCTCATAAAAAGCAGTAATTCAGCAAGATGAACTTCAAGAAAAGTACCATTTAGAGATGGTTACCTTCATGGTGATGCCTCTTAGCATAAGACACAGACTCCCCTTCGTGTTGCGCGTGGAACTTCTGGATGCACCTCCTCACCAGGTCCTCCCAGCCCGGCTTCATGGCTGCCCGCATGGTGCTAGTGTCCAGGGATGTGATCTTGCCTAGTAAATAACAGCAAGCATTATACCTATGCACTGATCTATTCTTTATAGAAATAAGTACATCTTAAAAAGGTAAAAATTTATTTATTTGGAATAGGTAGCACAAGTGCATGGACCAACAGGGTAGACAGTGACAAGAAGTGTCCCCCCCCCGCCCCTGTCTCCAGCTCCTCCACGCTTCTGCCCCAGCAGCAGCCACTACTAACAGCTTCTCCATAATTTTCTAGACCCATTCCTTGCATTTACAAACATGTAGGTATTCTAGAAGGATTTCTTTGGCAAGAAAATTTACCTTGGAGATCTTGGCGAGTAGTGAAACTTTCTGATGAGGGAAGAACTGGTCTCTCCTTCATGGGGACTCTTCTAGCCACACAGATCAAGCAGGACTGCAAATCTTCAATCACACACATTGATGGTTATCATATCAGGCTTTTTTAGTGCTTCAAACAAGATCAAATGCATTTTTTGACAGCACAACCTTGTAGATCAACAAGGGAGAGAGCGACGAAACACTATGTACCTCCGCTCCTCCCCTGAAGTGGGAAGCAGCTGGGGGCGGATGAGCTCGGGGAGCTGAGGACAAACCGCTGAAGCCACACGACACACGTGATAAAAGCACATCCACCATACTAGAGTCAACGATCTGAAACAATCTCCCCAGTGGTGGAAAAGAATGGAATCCTTTCTTATTAACTGGCTGATAGTAACAGCCAGCTGACTTCATAAGAAAGCACACAAATGATGAAAACTAAAAGCTGATACTCTGTCAAGGGTCTGCTCCTTGAGTTTTAGGTTCACCAAGATACAGGAAAACTAGATATACCTTCTACCCAACTATGTCAATGCTCCTACAATGGCAATATGCAATTTAAAACGAAGTATATAAACAGAGTCTAGACTCAGATTCGGAGAACAAATCCTAGAAAATGCAGTGTGTGCCAAGTTTAGAGTCTTGGCCATGGCTAGGTTCTCACACAGCTCTAAGCATTTATTCCTTACCCCACTTCAACTGTTTTATGTATCTGTGTTCACTTCTGGAGAAGAGGGAGGATGTGTTTTATCTTGTAACATGCAGAGCACACTGTAAGCCCTTTCAACTTCAAACATGCTGGGGAAAAGGCTGATTTAAAAAGTCTCTTCCTATCTTATGTCGCTGATTTATGATTGTTCACCTTTAAATTCGGAAAAGAAGTTCTTTAAATATATCCAGTAATACTGAGTATCACAAAAATAAATGTAATCCTTGGCCTCAACATTAATAAAAGCTAAATTTTTGAGCACTTACTATGAGACAGACACCTTTCTAGCTGCTTTATAGGCTACTGATTCATTTAATCCTCTTAACAACTCTGTGAGGCAGATACTAGCATTATCTCCATTTAACAGAGGAGAATCCAAAGCACGGAGTTTCAGTAACTTGCCCAACATCACACAAAACTTTGGGGAAGCCAGGATTTGAACGTGAGCACACCATGCCTCAGAAACCCTACTCTTATGCTACACTGTGTACACATTCGGAATCAGATTTTAAATGTACAAAAATGTTTAAATAAATATATAGCACAAAATCGTAAGTCAGCTCAGCTGAAGAATACGGCTTTAGAATATTATCACAGACGGATGTGTTAGCAACACTTACTCTGTTGCATACAGCAGAATAAAATCGCTCGACATTCCATATCTATGTAAAAATTTAATTTTGAAAACTATGTATCATCTGTGACAGCTCTATTAACTTCCTTTCCAATAAAATTTAAATTAAAAATTACTTACATATTTTTTAAAAGAGGATTAAATATCTAGTATTGAATGCCTATCATGGTTCAGGCATGTTCATTTAATCCTTATTACGCTGTGATACTGGAATTGTTGACTTCACTGGTTAAGAGAGTACACGGACGTTCAGAGGTCGAGAAGGTTGCCCAAAGTCAGAGTTGGTAAGCGGCTGATTTAGGAGCTGGCCTGCCTGATTACAAAGCCCACAATGTTTCCACTGACTGATGGTCCTCGGCTCTTCCCCTTCTGCTACACACGCAGAATGCACTCTTCAGCACTGTCCCGTGTCACAGACAGTGACCCTCAGCGGTGTGGAGTGGCTTGCTCAGAGGGCGTAAGGGGTGGACACTACGCCAGCATCTCTTTAAAGGGAAGAGCCTATGAGCTTACAGTGTGGAACCCTTCTCCCAATCCTCACTCCCGTCTCCATCCTTTCCTATCCTGGACGCAGCATCCAAAGACAAACCATACGAAATCCATTAATCCAGTGGAAGTATATGAAAGATGTTATTTGTACCATGTGTGTTTTTCTAGGGCGTGGCTCGAAGCTTGCTATAGACGTTCAGAGGAGCCTAGGATCCCCGAGAGGTTCAACACTAGTGGACGTGTGCCAGCAGGGTAGCTACTGGCCACATGGGGCTATTTAAATGAAAACTTAATAAAATAGACAATTTGGTCCCCAACTGCATGACTGATATTTCAAATGCTCGGCAGCCACATGAACAAGTGGCGGCTGTGTTGGACACTGAAGACACATAACACTGCCATCATCACAGCAAATTCTACTGGATCGTGCTGTTTTAAAGACTTAATAATTGAATTTATCACAAAACTTGTTAAGTAGGTGAAAAGAACAAAGAAACTGCCTCTACATTTTTCTTTGTGTGGCCTCTAATTTCAGATTATTAAGTGTGAAAGAAGTAGCACAGGAATACATGATGTAACATATCCCAGAGATGTGGCCCCTACCTTCTCCTTCTTCTTTGATGGACTTTGGTTGAGAGACAGCAAAGCACTGCATAGTTTCATATTTCTGATGTGCTTCCTGGTTTTCATGACCTTCCTCTTCTGAATCAGGTAAAGGTTTTACCAGCATCCGACAATTGAAAGTATGGCTGTTCCGCCTGGGAGGTTCGCCAGACCAAGCTCCTCCGTTCACTGAGCGAAAGGCAAAAGCAACCCGACAGTGTAAAGAAACTAGCGTCAGACTGGCTTCTGCCCAATTATCAGAATGATGTGGGAAACATATGGTTATCTTACTTTTATATAGTGCTTATACTTTTCTAAGTAATTTCAAAATCTAAAGGGGAAAAATTATTGGGTTAATTCTTGGGAATTTCAAATGTATTTTACACACTTCTTACTCTTCACCATGACTCTTTCCCTTCAAGTGCAGGCCCTGATTACTGACCAGCCCCCTCTTACCCATCTAACCAGATCTTTCACGTTGCCCAGCACAAGCCACCCCGCCATCACCTTCCATACCCAGTCCCACATGGATATATTTGCACCTGCTACCTTGTCTAAAAGGTCAGGCTGCCTGTATGTCTCCCATCCACATGTACTCCTGCTCTAACGCTGAGAGCCTTTAGATACTTAACCAACTGCTCTAGGCATCCCACACTGCCTCTTCTTACTGACCTTTCTTTCCTAAAACTTAATTGAAATTTTACTGTATATTCTGTAACTTGGCTGTAGTTTTTTTTTTTTTTTGCTTCATGCATATTTCTTCATAAGACTGAGATGATCTTGAGGATGCACTGCTAATGTCATTTATTTCTTTTCAATGAAATACTACTTCACATGTCTTCTATTTTAGTATCAATACTTAGAAACATATATATTAATTCAAGAAAAAGATGAAAGAGAAGAAAGCCCTCTTTTTTGGGGGGGAGATGCATTAGAGAAATCAAAGAGAGAAATAAAATAATGACTGATTTTGAGAATTTAAGGGTGTTTACAGATCACCAGATGAGCCTCGTCATCTACAGACGAGAAAAGAAATATTCAGCTTCTAGAAGAGCTGGAGTCAGAACCGACCCTACTTCTCACTTCGGTGCCCTTTTCTTTACTGTCGCTTGTGTTTTATCTAAAAGATATTAGGACCAGCAGGACAATGAAAGAGGGGAATCAGAAAAAAGGGCCAGCCATAAGACAAGCAAATGCACTCTCAAAAAGTCACTAGTTAGAAAACGCTTAAAAGGACACCTAGGTGAACACAATGCTAATAACCCCACAGGCACTGGGCTGTAGAGGAAGAAGGAAACAAACCCTAGAGAGGAAAAGGAAATATCAAGTGAACTACAGGAGACTGTTTTACAAGGAGGAACCATAGCTAGCTTTATACAGACATTTGAGAAGTTTATTTTACCATCAGCATTCTTAAAAGCTTATTTACATAATGAAGACTACATAGAGTAATCAAAGAAAAAAGTTCTTATTAACTCAGGTTAATACGTAATTTGAAAGTATAGAAAAGTACAATATAAAGTTAGGCAAAGAGCTCTTTAGACAAGTGAATTAATAATAGTGAACTAATAAGTACAGGTCTTCTGAGGAAGTCATAAAATTACTGAAGAGATCTGAAAATACTAGTTACTTGAAATAAGACATCCCATTCTCTTGTTCATTTACTAGAGAATATAATGGAAGAACCTCACACAAGTAGAGTAGTCGTAGTCGTATACTTTGTATTACTGTTGCAGTCACTTTGAACAAAGGGTTATCCTATTAAAGAAAAGCTAGCCACAATGGAATGTGAAAGGACCTTTTCCTATTTACCGTAGTAACAGTGAGACCAGCTAGCATAAACAGTTTTAAGAAAAGGAACAGAAATACTTGCTAACTCAGGACTTGACCTTATTCTCTACTAAAATATGCACTTCTTTTTACCCATGAAGACGTTCTCAGCATCATCAGCTTAAGTGAGAATATAAAAAAAGAGCCACTTAGTAAGTGGGAACAGCAATGCTCCAGAGCAGCCACTGAGGTGGGCCCACGCTGTGAATCACCCGCTTTAAAGTATGGCCCTTCGGAATCACGGACACTCTCGGATAGCATCTCTAGGTCGAGATGAGGAAGACAGGAAGGGGAAGCGGGGAGCGGGCGTGGAGGGGCGGGTGGGGGGGGCAGCCCTTGCCACCCGCAGAGCCACTGAGGAGTCTGTGAAGCCCCAGAGCCCATTTCGGGCTCCCAGGCTGGGAGCATTCGAACCTCCACACGCCACTTGTTCCTCAGCATTTTATTTTTAGAATGTCGTATACACCCACATCATACCCTTCACCAGCAGGACTCAAAATAAACTGAATCTCAAGCTCCTCGTGACCTTCTGCGTCTTAGGTTGTCACGGAAGGAAAGGACAAAGCAGAGCCGACGGGCACTGGATTGGGCGGGAGGCAATCGGCAGCTTCTTAGAAAACAACCAAATAAATCTCATGAAAACAGTTGCCAGGTGCCCACTCTCCATCCACGTTATTTTTACTTACTTGAAATATAGGGTCAAAACGATCATTCATTCAAGACCAGCATCTACAGATGTCCTTTTCTGCCTGACCTGGAAGCTTACACAGTTAACACAAGCATCGCTAAAAGATTACCCAGTTACTCTTATCCCCAGCGGACAGAATATCGTTCTGTTTTCTGCCCTCTAGCCAAGACACTGTGCGTGTGGGCAGGGGCCGAGGAGAGACCCAGAAGACACTCATTTACCTATGGACTTTGGCAGCAGGTTTTTGACGAATTCAGTGTGGTCCCCAACATGCAGGATGCTATATACGCTTTTGTTCATCAGCTCTTCCTGGTTATACCTTAGGTACTGTGTCACATTCTCTGAAACAAACACAACGTTGCCTTCCAGGTTCACTACAAAGAAGAACCCGTCAAGGGCCTAAGGGAAGAGGCACAAATTGTGTTAGAAAGGAGGCAGCATAAAATCACATCCGACTGCTAAGAAGGGAGTGGCCCCTTTAAGGGAGACATAATTCACGTGTGGGGAGAAGAGTGATCTCTCTCGCACCACTCCTATCATTCAGAAACAATTAACACATTTTCTCGTGCTGAAATGAGTCCATCTTAGTAAGTGGGAGAGAGCCTACATCAGGGTTTCTTGTCACAAACTAAATGACAAACATTCACTCTGTTAATTCATCAGGAGATAATTACTGCTACGTAAAATTATACAGGCATTTATCTGCATTTTCCAAATGAGATTGATGTACTCCGTAGGGCCGAGAACAACTTTTATGCTAGTGATCCAATACAGAGTCATTTTTTTGTACAGTTCCTCATGGAATACAATGGGAAGGAGAGGTCATTGATAATTTCCCCTCAGTTTAAGGATAAATGCCATGGAAAAAAATCAGAAAATTTTACTACCTTTAAAGCTTCCAAGGCTTATGCGAAAAGAATCAAAGGTGATCTCAGACTTTTTAAGGAACGCCAATCCTTTATTGTTTGGCGTAAATGGCGAAAGGGTCTGGGAGGAGTGTCTCTGATGTGACAAACTAGTCTTCCTGGGGACCTCAGGCTGAGATACAGCCGGCACTGCCCTGAGACTACACAGGGCCTTGAGGTTTAGGTTTGTAGCAGTGAGGACTGGAGAGTTAACTAATCACGCCTGGCTCTATTACTTGTTCTCCAAGTTGTCAAGATGCAGGTTCCTAAATCACCCAGATAGCAGTAGCATTTTTCCTGTGATGGGTGCACAGCTCACTTTGCTGTCATTCCAAAACAGATTAGGGAAGGAGATGAAGGACCTAGGATCATTTCAGGAAATAAAGAGGATAATAATAGATATAGACACGTTTACTGAGCCTTCAACACACTGTGTCGTTTTAATATTTATAATTCTGGAAGGAATGTTTTTTCCCTTTTCCAATTCACAGAGGAGGAGAAAAAGTGAGACTCAGAGAGGTTAAGGGATTTGCCCAAGCTCTTGCAACTAGTCAGCTGGGTTGCAAATCCAGGTGGATGTGACTCCAAAGCCCATGCTTTCAACTACCACGCAGCACAGTGTTCTCCAGCCCATCTTCCTATCATGGTCGCCTGGGTGATGCAGAGGCCGGGAGCTCAGTGAGTTTCTCTTGGTTCCTCCTCCTTTTCCTTTTTGATCCTCACTTGTCAGAGCTGTTTCATGGATCAGGGGAGTGATCAGGACTAGAAGAGGCTTGATACTGATCAGGCAGTCCTTGGACCAGGACCACGTGGACCACACAGTTCACGCCAGTTTCTTCATGCTGTGTGTTTACTACTATTTTAACACGAATGTTACACGGACACATCAGTATAACAAAGTGTATGAATGGGGCATAAAGTGTTTACTTTTTCTCTAGTTTGTTTTTTCCTTAAGTTATTATTTAGCAGGTTCCTATTTTGTGAGCTTTCTTTGAATATATTCCATCTTTAATTCTATTTTCATGACAAAACTAAGCGCTCTCTCAAATTAGAACTGACCATAAGGCACCAATGAAAAGCTCTTAAAAATATATATTTAAAAAAAACACCATTTGGTTTTAAGTTTTTCTTAAATGTTCAGTCAGGTTTTCCCAATGGTATAAACAATATGCAGGGCAAAGCAAGACTGTGTGTAAACAGCCTTCCACGACATGTTGGCATCAGCTGTTGGAAACCTTGTGTGAGTGTGTGTGTGCATGTGTGTGAGCGTGTACGTATGTGAGTGTGTGTGTGCATGTGTGTGAGCGTGTACGTATGTGTGTGTGTGTGTAGGACAGGAAGTCAGTTGATAATTCACGTGTGGGGAGAAGAGTGATCTCTCTCGCACCACTCCTATCATTCAGAAACAATTAACACATTTTCTCGTGCTGAAATGAGTCCATCTTAGTAAGTGGGAGAGAGCCTACATCAGGGTTTCTTGTCACAAACTAAATGACAAACATTCACTCTGTTAATTCATCAGGAGATAATTACTGCTACGTAAAATTATACAGGCATTTATCTGCATTTTCCAAATGAGATTGATGTACTCCGTAGGGCCGAGAACAACTTTTATGCTAGTGATCCAATACAGAGTCATTTTTTTGTACAGTTCCTCATGGAATACAATGGGAAGGAGAGGTCATTGATAATTTCCCCTCAGTTTAAGGATAAATGCCATGGAAAAAAATCAGAAAATTTTACTACCTTTAAAGCTTCCAAGGCTTATGCGAAAAGAATCAAAGGTGATCTCAGACTTTTTAAGGAACGCCAATCCTTTATTGTTTGGCGTAAATGGCGAAAGGGTCTGGGAGGAGTGTCTCTGATGTGACAAACTAGTCTTCCTGGGGACCTCAGGCTGAGATACAGCCGGCACTGCCCTGAGACTACACAGGGCCTTGAGGTTTAGGTTTGTAGCAGTGAGGACTGGAGAGTTAACTAATCACGCCTGGCTCTATTACTTGTTCTCCAAGTTGTCAAGATGCAGGTTCCTAAATCACCCAGATAGCAGTAGCATTTTTCCTGTGATGGGTGCACAGCTCACTTTGCTGTCATTCCAAAACAGATTAGGGAAGGAGATGAAGGACCTAGGATCATTTCAGGAAATAAAGAGGATAATAATAGATATAGACACGTTTACTGAGCCTTCAACACACTGTGTCGTTTTAATATTTATAATTCTGGAAGGAATGTTTTTTCCCTTTTCCAATTCACAGAGGAGGAGAAAAAGTGAGACTCAGAGAGGTTAAGGGATTTGCCCAAGCTCTTGCAACTAGTCAGCTGGGTTGCAAATCCAGGTGGATGTGACTCCAAAGCCCATGCTTTCAACTACCACGCAGCACAGTGTTCTCCAGCCCATCTTCCTATCATGGTCGCCTGGGTGATGCAGAGGCCGGGAGCTCAGTGAGTTTCTCTTGGTTCCTCCTCCTTTTCCTTTTTGATCCTCACTTGTCAGAGCTGTTTCATGGATCAGGGGAGTGATCAGGACTAGAAGAGGCTTGATACTGATCAGGCAGTCCTTGGACCAGGACCACGTGGACCACACAGTTCACGCCAGTTTCTTCATGCTGTGTGTTTACTACTATTTTAACACGAATGTTACACGGACACATCAGTATAACAAAGTGTATGAATGGGGCATAAAGTGTTTACTTTTTCTCTAGTTTGTTTTTTCCTTAAGTTATTATTTAGCAGGTTCCTATTTTGTGAGCTTTCTTTGAATATATTCCATCTTTAATTCTATTTTCATGACAAAACTAAGCGCTCTCTCAAATTAGAACTGACCATAAGGCACCAATGAAAAGCTCTTAAAAATATATATTTAAAAAAAACACCATTTGGTTTTAAGTTTTTCTTAAATGTTCAGTCAGGTTTTCCCAATGGTATAAACAATATGCAGGGCAAAGCAAGACTGTGTGTAAACAGCCTTCCACGACATGTTGGCATCAGCTGTTGGAAACCTTGTGTGAGTGTGTGTGTGCATGTGTGTGAGCGTGTACGTATGTGTGTGTGTGTGTAGGACAGGAAGTCAGTTGATTAGTTATATACCAAATGTCCTTTTAAACTCATTGCTTAAATACACATCCAACAGGGATTGTCATAATTATATTACCTATTGTTCACTTTTGGAAGTGCATGTAGTCTCCTGCTGCTTTGTACCATGCTAAAAAGACTGACTGTGGCATAATATAACTGAAAGATGAAATTCTTTCATCTTATAAAACTGTTTGTTTTTTTTAAAGCTCACTATGATATGCTCTGATGAAAAAAGCTGACATTTGGTTTTGTTGCCTAGCAACCACTATGCTATGATGTAAGCATGAGTGTGCATCTATGCCTAGAACGGCTCCACGAGAACAAGTTTTCTCCGTTGAGATTATTACATGCAAACAGGGATAAAGATGCAAATTCAAACCTTAAGTCTGTAGATTCAAAGCGTTACCTCTCACACATTTAGCACTGAAGTCCTGCTGAACAGGTGCTTGCTCAATGCACTGAATTCTCAGAAGACTATTTTGAAACAGTGAAATTGTGGATTTATTTGATCTTACGAGATAAGGTCCACTGATACCTAGCAATCTGATTTCTGCAATTAGTGAACTTACTCTCAAAAGGCTTGAGTCATAGCCTTGCGGTTACTGCAAGCATTTCTTTTTAGAAGCCTCAAAAATCTTCCCAAGAGTTTCCACCCTACTTTAATTTTCCTCCATATAAGGAATAAGCACAGATATATGGGCATTTCCTAATTGTAAAAATTTAGATTACCATCATTTCCAAATGAATTTTGTTTCTAGTTCTTTCATCTAATTCTAAATAAACAGTCCACCTAGTTAAGAGTTTTCTCATCTGCTTCTAAGAACCAAGTGGGAAGTAGCACTCTCTGGCCTTCCACTGCCTTGTGAATTCTGGAAAATCAGGCTAAGTGTGTTTTTGCTTTTTCTCTAAAAATTGTTGTTAAATGTTTTCAAGCCAGTGATAAAAGAGATATACGCAGGGGCCACCATGGGGTCATTTAAAGTCTTTTTGGCCAGCAAGGTCAGACCCAAGGAATGAATTCTGTCATTTCTAAAAATAAAGACCGGGTCAGACAAGCTTTACATTTCTTCTGTGTCCCCCCACCCTCCGATTATATGGTAGATTTTCACAGAATTAGATTTTCTAAAAATAAAAATCATCTTATGCACCAACCGAAAAAAAAGGGGCAATTATTGGTTATCTCTGCTTTAAAAATCCTAATTTCTTATATACGTGCAGCTGCTGCAAGTTAAGTGATTCTACAGTGGCAATGCTGCAGAGCTTCTGGCCATGCGGTAATTTTCAATCTCATCATATCATCAGCAGAGTAAATTATCCTGAGAACTGACATAATTTATGTCTCAGGGCTCCTCTGCTTCTTGTTATATATTCACTGACATTTTTTCCCTCATCTTACCATAGCCTACATCTTAAATTTTAATTCTGGAATAGGTACAGCAAAGGACTTGGTGTTTAATACTGTACCGGTTAATAAAATAAGAAAGCGGGACTTTACAAATTCTAGATAGTAGTCCGGTCATAAAACTTCCTAAAGTTGATGAAGAAAAGGCAGTTACGACAAACCATTACACTTATGAGTTCTGCCCATTCCTTCAATTTTTGTCTTTATGAAATCAATTAACTAGTTGAAGTAACATAAATAAAAAGCGTAAACCTCCTTTTTAAAAAAATTTTTGGCCCTACTATGGGGCACGCGGGACCTTAGTTCCCTGACCAGGGATGGAACCTGTGCCCCCTGCAGTGGAAGTGCAGAGTCTTAACCAGTGGACTGCCGGGGAAGTCCCGAGTAAACCTCCTTTTGGTCCTCAAATTTTAACCTGTATATATAGGCATATGTACATGCATATATGAAAATCTAAGAATTCTGGGAACGTTTCAAACCAAAACAATATCACAGAATTCAACAGGACTTGTGAACACGGTTTTCCAAAATGAATGCTCAACTGACAGTTAAAGTTGGTCAAATCTGTATTCTAATCCACTTAATTTAATCCTGTATTATCAATTTTAAACGTATATAAGCTGGAATCTGGAGTAAAATCTAGATACATATTATTAATAGTAAGCTCAAGAGGTCAGCAGTACTTCAACTTTAAGAGTGCAAATTAAGTGTGGATTCTCCTTAAATTACATTCACTTGAAAATTAAATGGAATAATGGATAAACAACATTGTAAAATACAGAACCAAAATGAGGGTGCACTACCTCAAGCATCATAGGCCCTAGTGCATCCTTGTCGATGACACCCTGCCCGGTAGATGACACGTCTGACTTCTGCACTTCATCTATGTTGGTGGCTGCTGCTTTCTCTGCAACAAACACAAGTGTGAATTCAACGGCAGTGCTATTTCAAGGACAGAGTGACACAGAAACATTTTTATTGTAACGATTTCAAAAATCTCCAGTGGGATCAGAGCCAGCTATAAAAAAGACTACATCCCCACCACCACTGCACAGGAGAAACTGCTGGAAGCCGGAGCCGGAACATTAACTTTTCCCCTCCAGAACCTGTGGCTCAGTCCCTTTCATGCTGCCGATAAAATGAGTTTAGGGGTTTCATGCCAGTCCCTGACAAGCATTTTTTTTCTAGATTGCAAAACTGCTCTATACCGCGGCACAATTAGTGCCGCCTGCAGAGATTCCCCGAGATGGGATGACCCGGGGCCTGTTGTTCAGGCTTCGGGAAAGAAATCAAAGATGCATTTGAAGAAGGAATAAAAACGCGCCCTGACCACTGTGGCTGCTCCCACGTGACACTCCCCTGGCTCTTGTACTGTCCCACCTCTTGTCGCCTTCACATTTAAAGTAACCAGAAAGACTGGCCCCTGTCTGGTGGAAGGTGCTTGACGAGGTAAGGCAGAGAGAGCGGCACCCTATCAAGCACTTGGAGAATTTCAACGGCTGCCCTTTTATCTGGTCCAGAGGTGTGGACTAAAATGTCTCCCCATGAGGCCTGGGAAGACATTCCATCATGGAAAAGTCTCACGGAGGAAACAGATGCACAGGCATCAATATATATATGCAAACGGGTTATTTCAAGAACACCAAGAAAAGTTTAAAGCACAACAGATACATCCCAACAACTTGCTAGGAAACGACACAAAACAATGCAGTCAGTTATGTGTCCTGCATAAATTGTATCCTGGTTTACACTGCATGTTATCATTGTAATTAAATGCAAGTAAAGAAAACTGTACATCAACCTAGTACTCAGAGTCAACTTGCTTTCATGAACTTAGTAGACTCGGCTTCCTTTTTTTTCATAACAGAAGATTTTACACAGTATTTTGAAAACCTGTAACGTTTAATTTGTACCTGGGAACCTAGAAGTCATTAGGAATTACACAGGCCCTCCAAACCTTGCCGCTCCCCGATGGAAAACGTCCACGTGCATATTTCCCAGTGGAAAAGGGAAGAAGGCCTGTGTAGTTCAAGTCTAAGCTCAGCCGCTTAGTACAAGTCAGAGCACGTCATTTCAACTTTTTAAGGCCCTAGTACCTGCCTTCTCGCATCACGGCCTATGACAGGGGTAAATGGGATGATGTGTAAAACACACTTTAAAAACCAGAAAGGAGTTTACAGATGTAACTTACTACTAGCATAGCTGTCTTTTTACAAACCTTTTTTTAATTTTTAAAATTCATTTTTATTTTTAAAAATATTTATTTATTTATTTAGCTGCTCTGGGTCTTAGCTGCGGCATGTGGGATCTTCGTTGTGGCATGCGGGATCTAGTTCCCTGACCAGGGATCGAACCCGGGCCCCCTGCATTGGGAGCGCGAAGTCTTAACCGCTGGACCACCAGGGAAGTCCCCGTATCTGTCTTTTTTAAAAAAATTGGAGTATAGTTGCTTTTTTTTTTTTTTTTTT
>NC_041228.1:65757778-65769607 GCF_002837175.3 Physeter macrocephalus | reverse complement strand
GCCGCTCCGCGGCATGTGGGATCCTCCCAGACCGGGGCGCGAACCCGGTTCCCCTGCATTGGCAGGCGGACGCGCAACCACTGCGCCACCAGGGAAGCCCAAGTATAGTTGCTTTACAATGTTGTGTTAGTTTCTGCTGTACAGCAAAGTGAATCAGCTGTAAGTATACATATATCCCCTCGCTTTTGGATTTCCTTCCCATTTAGGTAATCACAGAGCACTGAGTAGAGTTCCCTGCGCTATGCAGTAGATTCTCATTAGCTATCTATTTTATGCATAGTAGTGTATATATGTCATTTATTAGCTCTCCCTTACTTAGTTCCAAATGCAGAATTTAGAAGCAGAGTATCTGTTTTCTCAATGACTCTGCGACGTTCCTGATTCACCTGCTTAGAGCTGAATAATTGTGACCAGCTATGAACAGACATATAACTCGTCTGACAGCCTTTATAACTCAGCACGTGAGGATCTGTTAGTCCTCCCTTCATTTCTTTCCTTGCTGCCCTCCCTAGCTCTCGACTGTAGGTCCCTTACCTTATCTGCTGGCTTGGTCTCAGCCCAGCTCCTCAGCCAGTCTTAACTGAGGCAGGCAGCACCTCAGGCTCTCCAGACAATTACTGCACATGTTATCCCCATCCCCTCGCCCCGCCCCATCTTCCCAGAATCTTTCTCACCACCAAGTAAACGCACGTGGGCCAGACCCCTCCGGCCCGGCCCCCACTTCTGCTAGTCACTCTGTAAGGCTGTAGATTTCTTTTCAGTGTCTGCTCACTTTCCCGCACGAGTCTGGGGACAGGACTGGCACCATCAGCTGCTGCTTCACCTACTCTTCCTCTAATTTAACAGCCCTGCACTGTCGGGGGGTCTGTGCAGGCTTCAGGCCTAAGGATCCCTGAGTTTCCTTAATACTGAATCTTAAAACCCATGTAACAGATATTATAAATGTACACGGTCCTACTGCATTCTCATTTATTTACTTTTTGTCTGCGGTGTTGTGGCATTCGGGGTGTAGGAACCATGTGCTAACACCCTGCAGACTGAGTAATTCTCAGCCTTTCCTTGGCCTCCTAACCATTCACAGGGGCATCGTGTTCCCATCAGCGTCTTCGGTGGCAGAAGTGGCTCTCAAAGCGGGATGGCGCGCCTGAGAAGACCTCCCCAGAGAAGGTCTATCCGAATCTGCAGATTGAAAGGCCTTCTTTGCACAAGATTCTGCTACATCTTCTTGGAAGGTACCATTTCTCCTCCCCTCCTGCAGTGAGAACCCCAGCCCAGGAAACAGTAATACTATCCCCACCAGGGGTTTCACGAAAGGGGTATCCTTGGTGTATCCTCAGTGGCCAGCACCATCCCTACGTCAGAGTAGGTTTTCACTGAATATTTGGTTGCTGACTGATGAGACCAGACCCACTGCTGGCACTGACTCCCAGGAATGCAGGGGCAACTAGAATCGAGGGTGGTGGGGAAAGGAACTGATTTTCCCCTTCAGGCCCACTGGCCTTCCAGGTGCAGGGGTCAGCAATATGGGGAAAGGGTCTCCTGAGGAGAACTGGGCTTAAATGATGAATCATCTTGTCTTGCCTCAGTCATTAACTTTCAAGGCATCTCACATTCTTGCAGGCTCCCAGGTCCTTCCAATCCTTCCACTGTTACAACAGGTGGTGTTATTCTTCTTAAAGAAAGGACGGGTACTTCCCTGGTGGCGCAGTGGTTAAGAATCCACCTGCCAATGCAGGAGACACGGGTTCGAGCCGTGGTCCGGGAAGGTCCCACATGCCACAGAGCAACTAAGCCCGTGCACCACAACTACTGAGCCTGAGCTCTCGAGCCCGCGAGCCACAACTACTGAAGCCTGCACGCCTAGAGCCCGTGCTCCACAACAAAGACAAGCCACTGCAATGAGAAGTCCGCGCACCACAACGAAGAGTAGCCCCCGCTCGCTGCAACTACAGAAAGTCTGCACGCAGCAACAAAGACAGTGCAGCCAAAAATAAATAAAATTTTTAAAAAAGAATGGACTTAATTTAGATTAAGGTGAGGCGGAGTGAGATAGGAGGCAAAAGCTAATCACAAAGGCAGCCCCATACCTATCACTTATCACCGGAAAACATTAGGCTATTTGTCATATGAGATTCTGATATCACAATAGTAATAAATTACGGTTTTCTGTGGTATCTACATTAATGCCTCATTTTATGGCAAAATAAATACATACAAAATAACAAAGTTTGTATAACCCATTTCTGAGTCCTTTCTTAAAAAACATTAAAGTATAGTTGATTTACAATATTACATCACTTTCAGGTGTACAACATAGTGATTCAATATTTTTATAGGTTACACTCCACTTAAAGTTATTATAAAATATTGGCCATACTCCTTGAGCTATACATTACATTCTTGGGTCATATTTCTATTTCCCAAGTCTTTAAAAGACAATGAATATACTTTGTGAGATGTTGGCAGTTTGAGGATCTGATTATCATTCTGAAGACCCCAAAGTTTCCTGAATTCATTAATTAATATTTTGTGGAATTAAAAAGATTCAAACTTGGAAAACTCAATCATGCAGGTTCCTAAACACTGATAAACTTTCAGATCAGGGTATTCTAAATAGTCTAGCGATGTGCTCAGGCACTTAATTTTTGACTTTTATCGGAAAATAAGAATGAGGGACTTCCCTGGTGGCCCAGTGGTTAGGACTCCATGCTCCCAATGCAGGGGGTGTGGGTTTGATCCCTGGGTGGGGAAGTTCTGCATGCTGCATGGCACGGCCAAAAAAAAAAAAAAAAAAAAAGAAAAAAAGAAAATATGAAGAATGAGAATGTATCTGCATAGCATTTTCTTTCATCTTTAGGAATCTACAGATCAGGTATATAATTTAGGGCAAGGGCCTAAAATTTAATGTAAGAGATAACTTAGAGGGGATAAAACATGTGTTCGGGCTCTATTGTAAAGCCTGGACAAAAATAATTATCATCCTGAAAAACTGTAATAATAAAACATGTCCTTTTTTCCTCTTTATAACATTCAACTGAAAAATCTTCCAACGGAGAAAAGCGGCAGCTAACAAGCAGTCACAGAGAATGTGGGGCTGCCATGGGGAAATCGCCCAGCTACACTGTCCACGTGTCTGGATGTCTTGCTATGTGTCTCACTCATGTTTGTGGTGCAGATGGAGTGAAGGATCCTCGTGGGCTGAGAGCTTACATCCAGCTGCAGGGGCAAAGCACTGACAGCTGAGCCAAATGAGAAGTGAGGGCTGAACTGTGAGGAACTAACTTTAAGTTCACAGAAGGGATAAAAAAGGCTGGACATAGCTGAAAATACTTCACATCCATGGTAGTCGAATTGGATTCTGCAGGATTCGTGAGCCCATGGCAAAAGCAATGGACGAGTGGCATCCCTCCCGAGCAAATCTCAGCCTGGCCTTTGAAACCAGTGTTATGGAATAATGGCAAAAAGATTGTCTAAACTGGAATTCTAGGAATCTGACTCAAAATGAAAACAACAAAAATGTTTCCCAAGGTCAGTCTGAAATTGTGGAACGTGTGCTGGAAAGAAAACTCCAGATGAGACCATTGATTATCTGCAAGAGAACTTTTAAAATGTTCAATATTTATACAACACTATTCATATATTTTCTAAGAGACTGGGAAATGTTCACTACTCACAGAGTAAATAAATAAGAAAACAGGGTGAAGAATTTAGGGCCCCCTTCACACCTATCCTCACTAAGTGTTTATATATATGCATTTTCCTGCTAATTTGTCATCTATTATTCAATTCTGTATTAGATTTGTGCTTTGGCTATTTCTCAGTATTAGAATATCAATAATATGAAGTGATAGAAAATACCCAGAAATACGGCTTTACCAATGTAATTGGAATCTAAATTAAACTGCCCATGAATTTATATCATTTGGGTACTTTTCATCAAGTACTACCTCTGTACAATGTTCATTTGGGCTTTGAAATTAAATAGGAGGAAGAAAAGAACTCCTTTGAGATATACTGTTATGTTAACCGGACATACATTGGTATTTTGATGGAGCATTTCAAGAATGAGTATGCTATTTTTATGTCTCAGATATAAATAAGCTTAAATCCTTAGATATATTTATACTTCTGTAAGAACAGCATTACTATACTAAAACATACTATTTAATATTTTTAAATTAGGCAGTTTTCTCAGTGGTCACAAATTATATTTACTTTTCTATATTTTGCATCCATTAACCATAAAAATATATTCTGTTACAAAAATATCCTTCAGTAAACTCAACAGTTTACTGAAAGATCATCCCGGAATTTCAAATGATCAAAACCTTATGAAATCTCACTATTACAGATGGAACTCTTAAATCGAAAAAAGAGATGATAAAATTTAATTTTCAGAGCCTACAAAAAGATTTCTCCCCCATGCCCTGACTTCCATTTCTTCCTCCTGCACTTTGACCATTAAAGTTATTCTTTTTAGATAAAGAATATGACCTAAGAGAATAACAATGAAAACAGTAATTCTGTCCTTTTCTTCCTCACTTCCCAAAAGACAAAAATACCATGAAATAGCTCTGATCTTTTAAACAGCCCAGCTTTAAAAATGCAAAGCTCTGACTGGAGAGACTGTCCAAGGATGCCCTGTCATCTCTCTCCTAGGGCCCCCTCCCTCCTGGGTGGCTGCTGGAGCAGTCCCAGGTGGTCCCTTCCCCCATTTGCCTGCGCTCCAGAAATCCAATACCAATTAATTACATTTCCAGTTTCAGAGCAAAGAACAAACCCCATCTCTTCAGGGACCGTGTTAAGATGAATCATACCACAAACTGGGGGAAAATCATTAATATTATATGCCATATGCTTTTCTTTATAAGTAGTTATTATTTGTGTTTTCTCTCAGAACACAAGGAAAGGCAACTAGGGAAGTGTTTAATCTCTAGATATTGAAGTGATTTAAAAATACATAGAAAAGTCAAATTTAAGTTTCCTGGTGAGAACAGAAATCAGAAACTGCAATTCTAGCCAAAAATTTATTTATTCTTTAAAAAAGTACACTTAGGGAATTCCCTGGTGGTCCAGTGGTTAGGACTTGGCGCTCTCACTGCCGAGGGCCCGGGGTCTATTGCTGGTCGGGGAAGTAAGATCCCACAGGCTGCGAAGTATGGCCCAAAAAAAAAAGTATACTTAGATACTTTTAAAGTATAAAGTGTTTTTTTTTTTTTTTTTAAAGACCTTTACATGTTCTAGAAGAACATCATTTATTGATTTTTGGTAACTTAGTGAATCTTATAATATTAGAAGGTCTTGTCTATTTACTCAGCAGGTGAACTGAGAACATACACTCACAGGGCCTTTCTGCCCTGTGACCAGAAACAGAGTCCTGCCTCCTCACAGGGATGCCAGTGAGGGCTCAGGGGACAGCCATGTAATTGTTCTAATTTCAGCAGCAGTGGTGGCGACCACCAGTGACTTAGAAACCTAAATGCTGTTTAATGTCTGCCCATTGGAGGGACAGGGTGATATGGCCATGATTAAAGAGGTTTATCCTCTTTCTTTTCCTTCTCTTTAAAAAAATCATCTGAAGAGGCCATGGAAAACTTGTGGAAATTAGTTTATCTTTAAAAAGTCAGAATTTGAACAAGTATCAATCATTTACTCTGAAAAATACATCAACTGAAAGATAAAAAAAAAAAAAAGAAAGATAAACCACAGGGTATTTACATCTATACATGGAAAAAATTTTAACACTGCCCATGTTTAGACCTCCCTGACGTGTAACAAGTAAGAGTTTAAAAGTTGTTTTGATGTTTGGTCAAGCATGAGGAGAGTTGCTTTTATGGAAGCAGCATTATTTAAAGTATTAGCATCTTTGACTAAAATGGAACCTGAGACTTTATGCGGGTTTTATAATTAATTCCACTGCTCCAAAATGAGTAAAATCACTCACCCAGATACCTATCAGTTTTTCAGTAGACTGACGTCAAACACAAGTCTAATCACCTCCACAACAAATTTTAAGACTCTAGTGGGAATACATCCACAATTTCCACCTTTTCCTGCATTTAGGAGCTGGATGATTTCAGGTGAAGTGACTGTCAAACCCAGCAGCACTGGGACCCACGCAGAGCAAAGAAGTCATTGAGACGACGACAGGCAGTTTCTGGCCAAGCACTACAGATAAAATATTACAGGGAAAGTGATGCAGCATCTCAAAGGTTCTGGAAGGTAAAACCAGAGAATTATGCATCTGCACCCAACTAAAATTAGAAAAGCTGCCATCTGGCTCTGTGAAGCCAGCAGCACATTCTTATTCATTAGGAAGCATTCTGCTAACATAAAAACACAAGGCCCTTCCTGTGCTCTCCAAATGTGTTTATCTTTTCAACATTAATGCACTATATATCATCAGGCTGCTGAAATCTCCTGCCGTGCATATTAAAGACGCACAGCTGCACTTTCTTTGGGAGTGGGAGGAACCTCAGCTTCAGAATACCTCTCTCTCTTTCTGACACTGAGCTTGGCATTACCACATCATGGTTTCCCTTCAGCACCAAGAAATGGCAAAATGAACCAATCTCAAGGCTACCTCCACCCAGCAAAACCCCCACACTCTCTGCTTCAGAGAAAGCAGTGTGCCTGGTTTCGTTTTCATCAATGGTGAGGCATGACTGCTTACACAGAACCAACCACCATGCCACAAGTTTGAAATATGCAGGCCCTACTTTGAAAATTAATGTACTGCACAGATCAAGAGAGAAAACAGTAACCAGAAAAGATTCTGGGTATAACTGGCTAGAAGATGCTTTTGTCTGTAAGAACTATCATTGACTCTGCTATTACCAATGTACCATTTTATTTCGTACCCCACTTCAATACTACCTATCAATACTCAGTGTATTGACAGGTAAAACAGACAGTGGATAATGTTTCATAGTAAGCCATGCAAGTATGTAACAACTGGTCCAGAATCTCTTTCTTGTACATAATCTAAATACGTCTATGAGGTAGGAGCTTAAATTTAAAGACAGACCATGGAAGGAAAAAAAAAAAAATCAGATACACAGTAAACCACATCAACAGTGAAAAGAATCTTGTTTAAATCCATGGAAATACGGCTTCGGAAGTACTGCAAGTGAATCAACCGAAAGGCAACAAGCACTTGTCATTAAACCTCGGCTGTCAGGATTCATTCATTCTCCAATGTGAGCACAGTGGTCTCTGCTTGCATTCCTCTAGCAATTACTATTAAGAGATGAGGGCAAAATAAAACATGAGAACTGCTTATTTCAAGTTAAATCTAATTCACTGGGCGCTGCTGTCTAAGGTTTTAGGAGTTATCTGAATGAGGAAATGGAGGAATCATAATTTGCTTAGAAGGCTGAAAGGTAAGATTGAGACCACATGAAGGTAGGAAAAAAAAATCAACAGGTGAGAAAAATGAGAGGTGAGGTGAAGTTCGAATTCAGCACTCATTCAGAAAATTTAAGGGCAGCCTCTCAAAGGACCAAACTAATAATGTTTCATTTCTCTCAACTACGTGTGTTAACTCAAGCAATGCCAACAAAATTATACCACAGAAGCATGTAAAGTTTCCAATAAACAGGTTAAAGTATGGAAATTATATGAAAAGTTGTTTCTAAAATCCTTAAGAAGACTTTGGTCTAAGTCACATCAATATTCTATCTTGCAAATCATTATTCTGTTTATCAGCACAGCAGAACTCATCTCCCAGTAGTCCTCCCTTACGCCCTGGCAATATTTATTATCTCTCTCCCCAGATTTCACGTATTAATAATTTCAAGTATTTTCTGACTGTTCCATCTGCACAAGATGCCCTTCCACCCATTCTCTTTGAAGACCCCGTCACTGTTCCAGAAGCTCACAACAATCAAGCTAAATCCCTTCCTCTGTTTCCGTGATGCCTGGTGCCTACCTCCCCCTGACCCTGGCGCTGTGAGATGACTGATCTGTTTCCACATCTGTCCCGTTCACAGCGTTGCTGCCTTTGGCTACAGGAGAAGTCTTTTTATGCACTGGCTGGCACATAGTGGGTGCTCAATCATGTCTGTGTTAACACTGAACAGTTTTATAGCTGGAGCTGAAATTCGGGATATGCACAATCTATAAAACCCACAAATGCCTCTTTAGAGGGATCGATCTGGAAGAGCTTCAGTGCACACTTAACTTAATGGAGGTCTAGTCTAAGACTCTGATTTTTGTAGTCAAAGTATGAAGTAGAAAAGGGATGAGAAAGAAGGTCAGACTGTAAGTGCTAAGGACATCAGGACAATTCCCATGGTGGTCAGGCCAATGGGGGCAGCATTAGGTGAGGAGAAAAGTCACTGATGCTCCTTCTACACCTGAGAGATGAAGAAAAACAAAAAGAGAGCAACTTTATTCATCCAGGTTATCATCTAGGAAGTTTCAACCTGCTCCATAAAGAAAGGGTAGATTGGGCATCATAGGAGTTTTTCATCAGACTCTGGGATTTTCCCAGCCATTCTTAGCTCTTAAGAAACTATAAACCAATCCAGGTAGATGTCTAAGAATCACCCATTTGCCTGGGGATCCAGGATAGAAGAGTGCTTTCATCAGATTTCTTCTTCTTTTTTTAAAAATTTATTAGTTTTTTGGTTGCGTTGGGTCTTCACTGCTGTGCTTGGGCTTTCTCTAGTTGTGGTGAGCAGGGGCTACGCTTCGTTGCGGTGCGCGGGCTTCTCATCGCGGTGGCTTCTCTTGTTGCAGAGCACGGGCTCTAGGTGCGCGGGCTTCGGTAGTTGTGGCATGCGGTCTCAGTAGCTGTAGCTCGCAGGATCTAGAGCGCAGGATCTAGAGCGCAGGCTCAGTAGTTGTGGCGCACGGGCTTAGCTGCTCCGCGGCATGTGGGATCTTCCCAGACTAGGGCTCGAACCCGTGTCCCCTGCATTGGCAGGCGGATTCTTAACCCCTGCGCCACCAGGGAAGCCCCTAAATACATCTTTAAAGTGAACCTTTAAATACTGTATGGCATGAAATCTCTCCGATTTAAGCAGGAGTGGCACTGAGTCATCAATCAGCTTTCCACAACTATTTACAGCAGCAGGCAATTAAAAAGAAGACGAGGCTCAGCTTCACGTGGAAACTGACATGCTTCACCAGGCAGCAGGCGTGCAGTGAGGGTCTTAGAAACTTCAGAACCTGCATGCTTGAACGCCCAGCAAAAGTGTGGACAAGAGGTGACCACAATTTGCATGATGAGGTCAAAGTGAAAAGAACAAAGGCTGACATTTACAGAGACCCCTAAATTTGATATCCTGACTACCCTTTCTACAACGGAATCCTCTCCTTTCTTTGTGTATGGTCCTGTAATTCTCCAGTAAAATTTGTAAGCCAAGGGAAAAAAATTTCGTGATACCTCTGGTAATTTAGTAATTCTCTTGGATTTTATATGTTATGTGCTCTCAAATACAAAGATTATTTAAAGCAGTCAAATCCACTTGCAAGAAATTTTTAAAAGCCATCTTATTTAAAGTCTTACAGGGATGGCAGTTCAGTGGTTAGGACTCAGCGCTTTTGCTGCTGTGGGCCTGGGTTCAATCCCTGGTCGGGGAGCTAAGATCCCAAAAGCCGCATGCAGCGTGCCCCGCCCCCCAAAAGAAGGGAAGTCTGATAATTTTGTTCTCTAATAAAAGTTATGGAAAAGTCTGAGCCACAACTGAAAGATATACACACAGTGAGTGCCATTGCTATCTCATGGATTAAGAAAAAAAAATCCTCAGGAGGTTAATTATGATCACCCATACAGGCCATGGCATATATCAAAATTAACTATCTAATTATAAATATGAAGAAGACATAATAGTAATTAAGTTACTCCCCATCAAATTAACTGGCTTAAATTAGCTTCAAATTAGTTTTGTTTTACATATATTAGCCGTAAGAGATAAGTTTCCCCACCATTCTACAACCCCTCAAATGATGAAATAAAATCAAGATGTAGTCTTCCTATTTTCAGTTTTAATTATCCTGCTTAAACTTTCACATGCTAGATGATTTCGTATTATGCTGTCACCAAGACTTCAGGAAAGTTCTACCCAATGGCATTTTGTAACAGGTTTAGTGTGAACACAGATGAACAGTTTGAATTCCAGCAATCTGTGTTTGGAAATCCTGCCTGCCGGGTGATGGTGTATAGTGAGGCAGACACATGACAACTGGGCAGGTCCAGCACTGAGAGCAGAGAGCAGAGGTAGCCTTTCTTCTGTAGACTGAAAGCCTGGATTGGAAGAGGATGCTGTACTCATGCCATATGTAATTCACCTGCCTCTGAATTGGCAGGGGCAAGATACTGTCTTGGATTCGCATTTTCAAAAAGTTTTAAAATTGCATCAATGGACAGTAGGTTTCCCAGAGACTAGAATCGTGGCAGTTGTTAGGTCTGTATTGCCAAGGAAAATATTTGGCTGCATGTGGGTTTTCCTGAGAGCAAGTTAGTACATGACCTCAATCTTTTCCAAGCTTATCATAATGCTGTGAGGCTGTGCTGATTCAGCAAAGCAATCCATAATCGCTTGCAAAATGCCCCTGCCTCCCAGGGATGTTATGAGGCTTAATAAGATAATGTATGTGAAGAACACTGAGAGCCACAGAAGAAAGGCGCTAAGTAATATTATTACTCTGCATTTATAATTACAAGCAGTCTTACAAAGACAAGAATCCAATAAACCTGTTTACAAATTACAAATTAAAAAAGACATTAAATAATGTAATATAAATAACTGCATAACAAAGAAAAATGTGAAATCATGCATGTTTAAAAAACGGAAAGGATAGACTTCATCAGGCTAAGTCAAGTGAAAAGAAATAGAAATAGACAAGTTTCTACTAAAAGAAAATTACACCCCTTTGTGATAAAACAGAATTGAATCAGAAACTTACAAGAGGGTATTTTATTGAAGTTATCTTGAGACATTGCTCGTTAATGAATTAAATTCAGTATCATTTCTATGCTTTTCCTACCAATAAATTTAAATTTTTAAAAAATCAATGTCAGTATTAACAGTAATAAAATTTCTTCAGTTATCTATGGTAACACTGAAAACATAAATTTTCACTCTCATTGGGATAAAATATGAGTACTTAACCAAATGTAAATTTCTTTCCTTTTTAAATATTACAATAATGCTGCCTTTTTTTTTTGGCCAATAGCGTTTGTCTCTTAGAAGGGAAACACCAGTTTTCTGTCTCTCTGGACCAGCCCAAGCAGGGCAACATGACACACGAAAATCTACTTCAACTGGGGTATTTTCAAAAGAGCAGGCCAGGCATTGCTGGGTTCTTGGGTGCCACTACATTTATTGGACAGGATTGAGGCCTTCTTGGTCCTTGGTCCCAGGTGCCATTTCCTCCAGGAAATCTTCCTGGAATCTCAGGGGAGCCAAATTTTTACCCTCTGTACCTCCAAAACACAACCATAATATATATCACTTACTACACCATATGGAAATCAACTGACTTGATCTGGATCTCCTCAGAATTCCCTCGAGACTGTGGAGTCCTTGAGCCGGGGGCTGTATTTTTCATTTCTGCATCCCCGTCATCTTTGCTTGGCCCATACTGACCCATGCAGACACTAATAAGAGTTTAGCTGATCCATACTCTGGAGAAAACAGTGGAAAGAGCCCTCAAGTGTTCTGGGCAGGTTATACGGGATCAACTCCAAGCACACAGATGGTATTAAGGGATTTTTTTTTGTTTTTTTGTTTTGTTTTGTTTTGTTTTTGTGGTACGCGGGCCTCTCACTGTTGTGGCCTCTCCCGTTGCGGAGCACAGGCTCCGGACGCGCAGGCTCAG